>NC_140291.1:829899-832399 GCF_964030765.1 Micromesistius poutassou | reverse complement strand
GGTGCGACTGGGTAATGGAGACGGAGGCTGTACATGTGTATGCGTGCTTGTTTTGTTTTGTTGTCTGTGGATTTGTGTTCTTGTGTGTGTGTGTGTGTGTGTGTGTGTGTATGTGTGTGTGTGTGTGTGTGTGTGTGTGTGTGTGTGTTTATGTTTGTGTGTGATTGTGTGTGTGTGTGTGTGTTTGGGAATGTGATACATCTATTTTTCACAGGATAGAAGCTGTGGTTGAAAAGGTGGAATAGACATTCAGGGATTGGATTACCGGTCAATAAAGAGAGTAACAAAAAATATATATATAAGAGAGCGAGAGAGAGAGAGAGAGAGAGAGAGAGAGAGAGAGAGAGAGAGAGAGAGAGAGAGAGAGAGAGAGAGAGAGAGGGAGGGAGGGAGGGAGAGAGAGAGAGAGAGAGAGAGAGAGGGAGGGAGGGAGAGGGAGAAAGAGGGAGAGAGAAGGAGTGTGCGAGAGAGAGAGAGAGAGAGAGAGAGAGGGAGAGAGAGGGGGGGAGAGAGAGAGAGAGAGGGAGAGACAGAGACACATACACATAGCGAGATGCATACAAAGAGATAGAGATAGAGACAGAGAGAGAGAGGGAAAGAGAGAGAGAGAGACATCCGCAGCAGAGTGAAACCGGTCCCATGGTCCTCTACTGACGAGCTGGCTGGAGGTCGGACTGCTTGTTCATCTGCAGGAGGAGCAGGGCTGGACATCACACTCCGTCTTCCATCAGCCAGCAGACTGAGCCCCACACACACAGCGCTCATAGGAGTGCACCGTGTCAAAGAGGCAGCGGGTTTACATGTGGGTGTTTGTGTGCGTGTGTGTGTGTGTGTGCGTATGTGCGTGTGCGTGTGTGTGTGTGTTTGTGTGAGTGTGAGGGAGGATCTCATTACTGCGGCCCTCTGTCCCTGTGTGTGACAGGGGCCGTCGCCCCACAGCCAATGTCCTTGACATTGCTGTCATGTACGCGTACGTGCGCACGCACACACACACACACACACACACACACAAACACGCACACACAAACACGCACACATACCACCACATACCAATACCACACACATACCAATTGTCTGGCCATATATACAAACACAATTGTTACACAGGCGTGTACACACACACACACACACACACACACACACACAGATACTCTCTCTCAAACACACACACACAAACACAAACACACACACAAACAAACAAACCAAGTCAACAGCATAGCACAAACTTTGACAGGGCAGACACACTCATACCTACTCACAAACGCACACACTCACACACACACATGCACACAAACACACACTCATGCAAACCACACACTCTTAGCTACACTTGACTCCGAAATGACAATGCAACAAATTGCGCCTGTCAAACATTCTGACACACACACACACACACACACATACACACACACAAACACATGCGCGCACCACACACAAACACATGCGCGCACACACAGACACACAGACACACATGGACACACGCTAGTGGTGATATATGTCTTATCACAAACACACACACATACTTCATACTTCAGCATCACAAGTCCCATTTCATCTAAATAGGAGACCACTTCTTCTGCTCCCTGTGTGTGTGTGTGTGTGTGTGTGCGCGCATGTGTGTGAGTGCATGTGTGTACGTGTGTGTGAGTGTGTGTGTGTGTGTCTGTATATTCCGATCTGTCAAGCTCAAAAGTTGCCTTAGAAACAATTGTGACCTGACAAACTCACTCTGCCACTCCATCATTCACATCATATCAAATCCCTATTTATATTGCACCTTTCAGACAAGGAAGCGACACACTGCGCTTCTCTAGGAATAATATAGCAAACGTAAATAATAAAAAACTAGATACATAGATAGAGATAGATTACTTCTTTTTTTTTGCACAGCCCGGGAGCTGAGTGACATTGACAAGAGAGAGCGGCGTGCTATATCTGAGAGTCCAAACAACGAAGCTGAAAAGGCCGTTAGTAACTGCTTTCAGTTCAGTTCTCCCCTGGGCTCTCTGCTCTGTGATTGGCCAGGATTTTCTTTATTTTATTGTTGACGAAAGATTTATGTCATTTTTGTGTACTGTCAAAAAGAATGCTTACGATGACATCTTTGGCTTTCAAAAGTAAAAATGTGAAATGCAGTGTAGAGATGAAACATAAATAACACAACTTTTAACTGACTATTACTCTCTAATTTAACAGAAATAAGAAGATAATAAAAAAGTTTTGAGGTGTTTTTTAAACATGGGCAGGGATGGGGTGGAGCCGATGTGGAGTGGTAGGCTGTTCCACGGTGTGGGAGAGTTGGCAGAGAATGCCCGGTTCTCCAAACGACCACAATATACTGCGGGGGACAGCCAGCAGGTCCTCGTCAGAGGACCGCAGGGAGTGTGACTGAGTGTAGGGGTGGAGGAGATCTGTGAGTGTATTGCGATCTGTAAGATGTTCAATACTTTACTAATTTGAAAACATCTATGCACCTTAATCTTTCGCCTTTTGCTGCTCT
>NC_140291.1:817399-824899 GCF_964030765.1 Micromesistius poutassou | reverse complement strand
CATAGAATAGCCTTCTATCTCAAACCGGTCTCAATATTTTTCTCAATCTTTGTGATTACCTGAGCATTATCTGGGGCTCACAGTGTCCTTTATCCACAGTTTATGATATTCCATATCAACCATCAATCATATCTGCGTCTAACTAGTGTGTAGTTTAAAGGTCCGCTGACATGCCACCAGGTGTGGTGTGAATAGCCGTTACAAGCCGTTTTGCTACAGTCCACTGGGCGGGCTGGTAGACTGATCTACCCAGCACACATCTAGGCGGACACAAGCCCACCTGTGATGTCATAACAGACAGATTTTCAAAACGGCTAATCACACCACACCTGGTGGCACGTCATGGGACCTTTAAGGTGTGGTGTTTCTGTGCTGACATATGAGTTGTGGTCACTTCTCGCCAGTGGCTCAGGAGGTAGGGTGGGTGATTCTGGCAACGGTAAGGTTGCTGGTTCGATTCCCAACTCTTGGAGGGGGCTTGGTAGGGGTTGAGGTTTCCCTGAGCAAGACACCTAACCCTTACTGCTCCTGACGAGCTGGCTGTTCCCTTGAACGGTTGACACCGCCGTTGGTGTATGAATGCAGTCCATTTCTGAAATCATCTCAGGCCGTGAACCATTGGCCTTACAATGTTTGCACAATGTTTCCATTGCACTAGATATATGTTATAACTATGTTATAACTAACTTGTTGACTATCAAGCCATGACAGTTAGCTTTCATACTTGATAGATATGACATGCACTTATATTGAAGACTTATATACAGGAATATCAGCATTAAACGTGCTGAAAGGAATTAACTGAACCGTGTCTTTATTCTGGGCCTATTTCTTGCGTAAAACACCGTTGCTTGATTATCGCACTGCATGAGAAAACACTATTACGGTTGAAAATAAACCATTTATTTTTGAAACGCATAACCCTACCTACATACCGATGATGTGACAGCACGGAATTGGCTTTACCACACGCAGCAACAACAACAACGACAAAACACCAGTGAATGGTCTGTGTGTGTGAGGGTGTGAGTGTGCGAGTGTGAACGTGGCATGCGTCTGAACACGGCCGTGGCTGCTGTACGTGGGCATGCATGGATTCGCGAGCGATAAGAGAGCAATAGAAGAAGGCTTGTGATGCGGGTCAGAAGTGGTCCACACGCAGAAACACAGAGGGAGAGGGAGAGAGGGAGAGGGGGAGGGAGAGAAGGGAGAGGGAGAGGGAGAGAAGGGAGAGAAGGGAGAAGGAGAGAGGGAGAGAGAGAGGGAGCAGGAGAGAGGGAGAGGGAGAGGGAGAGAGAGAGAAGGGAGAGGGAGAGAAGGGAGAGGGAGAGAGGGAGATAGAGAGAGAGAGAGCAGGAGATAGGGAGAGAGAGAGGGAGAGGGAGATTGATGCAGAGTGAGACAGAAAGAGAGAGACAGAGAGAGACACAGCGTGGAGAATTGAACACAGGGCATCGTATGGGCTGAGACAGTCAGGCGGGGAGATCAAAGCGGGCTGCGGACCCGAGTGAGGGAACACAGTGAATAGCAATAAAGACGGACGGCCCCGTGGTGGAGAAGCGGGAAATAAAGAGAGAAAAGGACAAGGATGATGAAGAGAGAGAGAGCAGACCGCACATAACACCAAGATGGGGAGAATCGCTGAGCAGAAGGTGATAACTTGCCATGAATAAATGAATTGGTTGACTGAGAAGGAAGGGGGAGGTGCTAGTAAATAGATTTCTTCTATTTGAAGGCAGGCCCTGAAAGAAATCCGTTAGCCTCATGTCGCGGCCGTATATCATTTAAGCCATTAATCACATCTACATTAGAGAGCGAGCCTCTTAGCTCCCACTCTCTCTCTCTCTCTCTCTGTCTGTGTGTCTCTCTCTCAATCTCTCTCGCTCCCTCCCTCTCTCTGTCACTCTCTCTCTCTCTCTACCTCCCTCTCTCTCTCACTCTCTGTCTCTCCCTCTCCGCCTCCCTCTATTTCTCTCTCCTACCCTCTACATGTATTCCACCCTTTCTGTCTCTCTTGCTCTCTGTTGATTCTCTTAACCCCCCCCCCACCCTCTCTCTCGCTCTCTCTCTCTCTCCCCTCTCTCTCCGTTTGCTCTCTCCCACGTACACACACTTGCTTACAGGCACACGCTGGCATGCAAGTTAGCAAAAGACACAACATGCATACGTGAACACATTTGCACGGGCGTGCATGCACTCACACATGCATGCAGTGATGCACGCAATACGTGGGCCCAATCACTCACCAGGGCAACGCTGGGCCAGCGGCGGAAGACATGAAACGTTATTGAAAGCGAAGCCGGATTTTTTGCCGAGCTAGCTGGTTGCTAAGGAGCAGCCAGCTCACTTGTTTGTACACATGTGTGTTTTTTTGTGTGTGTTGTGTGTTTTTGTGTGTGTGTGTGTGTGTGTGTGTGTTTCATATTTCAGAGCATGAGTTTCAGAGCATTTTGTGATCCAGAGCCAGTGATGACCAATTCATGCTGGGCGATTCTTTTTATTAGAAATGTGTGGGTAATCAACATTACAAATAATCGTGTAAGTGCCTTTTTGCAAGACAAACAGGGTTTACTTTTTGTCAACAAAATAAAATATATTCTGTATTAAAATTTGGTTATTAAAAGTTATAGTTAAAATGAGTGTTCATATGAACCCCTATTTTAAGAGTGTTTTCTCACTGTGGCTAAATCGGGTATTTTGTACAATTGTAAACAATTAGAGCAGCAATTTAGCAGAGGCATTTAGTTGTAATGACTGTAGAAATGAACAAACTGTCAGCGTCACATTTCACAGTCAGTTTATTGGCAATTATCCACGTGAAAAAATACCACACAATCACTCACAATCAACACTCCACGTTTTAGACAATCATTGTAATTTTCCACTCCTACATCCGACCTTATTCCTCAACAGCTGAGTCCTTCAAAACTCAGAGAAACTCCCAGAAATGCAACGTGAAACTAATTTTACTTTCCGGTCGGCAAAACCTTAATCCTCTTTTCTACTTCCCTACATTTCTTCACCATTTATCTCTGCAATTGGTTCTTTTAAACTTCCCGAATCTAAAATAAACTATAGCAGGTCTCTGAACTTGCCGGGGGGGGGGGGGGGGGGGGCGTGTCCACAGAACGGCGTCCCTTCGCATTATCTGCTCCTCAGTTCTCTGTCCTCGTTTGATGATGTCACCGTTCCTCTGCAAAGAACTCACTGATCAGCAAGACCAGGTGGCAGGGAGCTCACCCAAGGCTTCTGCTCTCTGGCAGGAGGGCTAATGCATTCTGGGAGAGATAATGGAGGGACGGGTTGGGGTGGGGTGCAGAGGGACCACTGGACGGGCTGGTGGGGATGGGGGGGGGGGGGTATTTAGAAAGAGGACCTTCGCCGTGACCCTGTTGGAATTCATAAAAGCCGACTAAATAATTCATCGTCCGTCACCGATATGAATGAGAAAAATAAATATGTGATGGGACGCGCGGAAACCGGTAGTCTCTCGCCCCCAACCTCTCTCTCCAGCTCGTCTGTTTCAGGTGTAAATCCTAATTGCCCGGGGTCCAAAGGCAAATGCAAATCAAATACCCCCAAGTGTATTACCCACACTCACACACAGACACATGCACACACACACACACACACAGGCAAGCATTCATGTACGCAAGAACACAGACACACATACACACACACACACACACACACACACACACACAGACACACACACACACACACACCAAGAAAACTGAACAAGCACACAGCTCCCACAAGCCCCACTCAAACGGACAGCTTCTCAGCTGAACAGACTTGTGCGCCTGCGTTTACTAGTGAGATCGGTTCCAGTGAAATCGAAGCGTACAATCTTCCATTTTTAAACTTTAGACGTTCAATTTTGTCATGTTTTCATGTTCTGTCTTTTCCAGCGCCACGGGTCAACCGTGTGTTTCAGCGAGACATCCCTCTGGTGAATGTTGTGGGCGCCGTTTGCTTCACATTACTCATTCCTGTAGCACAGTGTACAAGCAAGGAGAACACTCACACACAACCACACACACACATACACACACACACACACACACATAAACACACGCAAGCCACACAAGCAAACGCACACTCAAAAATAAACTCACAGAGACACACGCAGGCACACACGCACACACGCAGGCAAGCACGCACACACACGCAGGCACGCACACACGCACATACACGCACACAAACACACGCAAGCAACCAAGCAACACAAGCAAACACACACTCAAAAATACACTCACAGAGACACATATAGACACACACACATGTACACACACACACACACACACACACACACACACGCCCACACAAACACGCACACACACACGCACACGCACACGCACACGCACACACACACACACACACATTGTTCATTGACACAAACGCACCTTCTTCTGGAGTCCCGATCCTGCATCATTTTGTGTGTCCTTTGGAGTGTTGCACTTAGATGGAATGTGGGCTAAACACGGCTAACAGTGGAGCAAAGTTTGTAGCCTGATTCCAGCTGCACCCCCCTCCCCTACCCCCCACCCCTACCCCCACCCCTACCCTGCCCCCCACCACTACCCCCTACCCCTACCCCCACCCTGCCCCCCACCCCTACCCCCTCCCATACCCCTACCCCCACCCTGCCCCCCACCCCTACCCCCTCCCATACCCCTACCCCCACCCTGCCCCCCACCCCTACCCCCTCCCATACCCCCACCCCTGCTCCCGGACCCTTTTTGTCTAATGCTGAGCCACTGAGATGGTGTGTGATTTGTGTTCGTTAGGCCAAGGTTCAGCGGCCCACATGTGCAATCCAAATGTAACCACATGCGCACGCACATAACACACACATGCACTCGCACACAACACACACACACACACACACACACACACACACATTCACTCAGCAGAGAGTACACATACATGCACACATCTTGCCTAGCCTGCAGTACACACACACACGCACAAGCACACACATGTACACATATACACACACGCACACACACACACACACACACACAGACACACACAGACACCCAGAGAAACACACTCAGCAGCAAACACACACACACACTGGGTGGGAGGCCAGGCTCATAGGCGATGACTGCCAGAGTTAGTTACTATGGCAGCCGCTTCTCTACTCCTTGCTGTTAACGCCGGAGTCCTGACTCACAGGGATGCCAGCGCGGCGCAGCGCTCGGGTAACGCAGGGAGCGACCGCACCAGCAGGCCCACAAATCACACTTAATAACCCGGGCTGGGCCAGCGAACGCCTTATTATCGCTTGAACTCATAAATTCATTATCGCCGACAATTGTTTTATCTCACACTTTTTTTCCTGTGTTTCATTCGTCCACGCTGAGCGAGCCCTAGAGTGGTTGCTTCACTGCTGCTGCGCCGCCGCTCACAGGAAAGAGGAAACAGTGGGAAAGGAATTGGCGGATCGACAAAAACATGGAGAAGGGTACTAGAACTTACTCAAGGGTACGGAAAAAGTGTTTGCACAACAAATGTAACGGCACTTTCGTTAATGTACGTGTTCATGTACATTCAGAATAAAAGTGCGCTGTGCACTACTTTTGAAGTCATTAGTCATTTTGAGTATTAACAATGCGATTAAACGGATCACAGGAACACATGTGATTAACACGATTAAAACTTTTAATCGTTGCCCAGCCCTGTTAATAATGCATCATCTGGAGTCTGACGGCAGACGAGCTGCACCCTGGCTGATCCGCGCATTTCACTGACTTTTGCTTCACGTTTGTTCCGATCCCTCATGTTGCCAGAGGCAGGGATACGCACGCACGTGATTGGCTAACAGCGAGCACAAACCCGGCCAGCGCCTAGTAAACTCTTCCGAAATCGAGAAAGACAGGCCAGCAAACACAGCGTGACTCCTCCTCCTTTGGTTTCCGTCGGAGCCCCCCCCCCCCCCCCCCCCAGAAGTTCTGCTGGAGCCGGGATTACAATTAGGTGGACGATTGAATTCTCCTTAAATTGCTTTGGTTGTGATGTTGCCCTGATGACCGCCTGTGATGGCACCCGCTACTCTCCTAACCATCGCTACACTCCCTCGGCCCTGCTCCGTCTCAAGGGTTCCTCCCTGATAATTAAGAGAGGTTTTCCTTGGCTCAGGGTTAGGGTTAGGGTTGGGGTGGGGGTCATAAAATGTGGCCTGTGAATCCCTTTTCAAACTGTGACTGTGATTAACTTTAATTCACTGCTTTAATTCACACCAGCCGGAAAAAAGTCTGAATACGCTACATGGGCATACATACGTGTCTAACAGGGGCTTGGCCCACATGGCAACGGGTCAAGCTGTGTGCTAACACTAGCCTGAGGGAATACTCCAGCCCCCACTCCTCCCCCCCCCCCCCCCCCCACCCGCCGCCCCCACCCTACACACGTATGTACATACTACCCAGAGAGCCGTCCAAACCCACTCCATGTCAGCCTCAGTAGGTCGTTTCTCTCGTGCCTCATCACTATTTCATGTGTGAACTTTGTGTCACCTGGAACCGAAGAGTGAAGACCTGAGCCGGCCGCGAGGACGCGAGGACCACGTCAGCAGTCCCGGCCACACATGCCAACCCTCCCGATTTTCCCGGGAGAGTCCTGAATTTCAGTGCCCCTCCCGAAAATCTCCCGGGGCCACAATTCTCACAAATTTCTCCCGATTTCCACCCGGACAACAATATTGCTACACCATCCGACCTTCACTGGGCGCCGTTTCCGGCCGGACAATAATAACGGTTACACCTCGAAGTCAAGCGCGGCAAACAGAACAGAAGAAGAAGAAGAAGCAGAAGAAGAAATGGCGAGTAAGAAGAGAAAGTATGCATGCAAGTTTAAAAATGAGTGGAAAAGAGAATTCCCATTCATCCAGGGCAGCTCGAAGGGGACGGGTATGCTACCTGCACATTGTGTAGATCCGACTTTCCATCGAACACGGTGGCCGAACGGATATAACAACTCATCAGGGGTCGGAGAAGCACAAGGCTGCGGCAACGCAGCACCGGTCCCAGCCCAGCATTTTGGGCCATCTTGCCAAGGGGAGAGATAGATTGATGATAGATTGATGGTTCATCTATGCATTTTTGGTTTTATTTATTTAATTAATAATTTGTTTTTTATTTACCATCTTTTGCACGGGTAGGCTACTGTGGACAGCTATTAAATTTGTTACTTGACTTTGTTACTGTGGACTGTTATTTTCTTTGTCCAATAAATGAACTCTGTAAAATTCAAGTATTTTCATTTTTCTTATTTTGTGTGTGTGTGTGTGTATATATGTGTATATATATACACCCAACCCCCCCCCCCCCCCCCCCCCCCCCCCGGCCCTTTTGAAAATCTCCCTAATTCTGAGGTCTCAAGGTTGGCAAGTATGGTCCCGGCTGCTGCTACGAGCCGCACACACACCACACGCTCTCTCTCTCCTCATCACGGGGTGCGTGTCTCGGACGTGTTACCCCCCCGGAGGAGACGGCC
>NC_140291.1:781918-811918 GCF_964030765.1 Micromesistius poutassou | reverse complement strand
ACTCCTGCCCTCCTCCTGCGAGGGACGTGATCGATCACTTCATCAGACGTACGGGCGGGAAAGGACAGAAACGCCTGCATTGATCTTTTTGTCATGAGTTGGGGTACATAATATATGGATGTCTGAGAAATAGCTTCACAAGGAGGGGGGTTTTAATCTTTTTTCAAAGGAGCAGACTGCTCAGAATAGCGGACTTGCTGAAACACACAATTGGTCATTATAAGTTGGCGAAAGAGTCTGGTGGCGTTTTCATATTTTATCAAAAGGCGCCCATCGGATGCACTTTTTAAATCCGGCGCTTCTCTATTTACAAAGAGTACGAAAAATATGTTTTGCTGTAAGACTCGGGCTGTAGTGCCAGTTCTCTTTGGCTGCTTTTGGGTAAATATGCATCTGTTACGGTGGCTAATTATACAGGAGCACAGGGGGTGTTGGGTAAGCAATGGCAGCTAATTATATGGCGAAAAGGGTGAGTGTGTGAGTGCGTGCACGTGTGTGTTTGCGCTCGCGTGCACCGCATGTCATGTCCCTCAGGGAGGGGGGGGGGGGGGGGGGGTCAGTCAGCGGGGAACTGCTTAACATCAGACCACCTGGATGCTTGTCTTTCAGAGGATACGTGCCGCCGCAGAACCATGCTCGGAATTATGAGTGGCTCCGTCAGCCCAAAGCTGAACTCACAACAAACAAAGCAGAGTTTGCCTCCTCCCCCCCCTACGCACGGCGACAGACGGACAGGACAGACGAGACTTAATGAACTCTAATGAAACATCCACGTCGCCGCTTTCTTCTCCCTCAAGTTTCTTAAACACCTCGCATACGCTTAGTTGTTGACTCTGAAGTGTTTGAACAGAACAACAGCGTCTGACGCCTGCTGCTCCCCTGTCAAAACACAGGTGCACCACGCCCCGACGCCAACCCCACCCTCCTCCCCCACCCCCCAGTTCCACCTTACGTTAGCGGTGTGATCCGGCGCTGTCAGGACTGTCTCACAACGACCCGCTTGGTTTTGTGTGAAACAGCCGCCTCTGCGAGCCAGGGGTGTACGTGAGGACGAGGCAGCTGGCGCCGCGACGGCACGGGGAACATGTTGGCACTTTTGAGGAACGCGTGCCGCGGTGTCAAATAGATTCGGGTGTAAACGGCCCCCTTAGGTATACAGCGAGGTGTGCTCAGACGCTTGTGAGTGCACACCGAAAAGGACAGGTGTACTTTGCACGTACTTACCGTGAGTGTCGTAAGGGGGAAGTACTCACTCGACTCACACTCCATCCCGTCTGCTTCTTTTATAAAGAACATGCAGTCATTGTAGTAAGCTATACTTTAGCATTCTCTGACGTTTTCTAATCTGTAACTCTGTAACTAATATGCTTAATGGCAGCTCACTTTCGGTTTCGCTCCAGGTGTTTTGTTTAAAAGGTGGCATAATGCGGTGAAGGAATGACATTTCTAGCTGTTAACGTGCGTCACTTTGAGAACCGTATTATGCAGGGACGCGTTCCCCGGCTCTCCCGTCCGCTCCGTCTGGATCGATCGGTTGGTTTCACCTGACAAACTTTTTTCCCTTTTTCCCCCCTCTTCCTGCCATCCCAAATGAAGAGACGGGCGGAGTGGATTTCGCTGTCACCGCGTAAGCAGATTCTCGGCTAACAAGGCAAAGGCATCGAGCCGTTGTGTTGTTAGCGCTACGACGCCGGCCCGCTGGGACAGACTTGTTGCGCGCCCGCGTCCTTCTGTGTTCTGTCGTCGCCAAACTTACTTTGTGAGTTTCTCTCTGTGAGTTTCTTGTAAATTGTGCAGGAAAGTTGCCTGGGAACATTCATCACACAGATAAATAAGAGAAAATCGAGTTCCTTCTTTTTTATTTATCTTTTTGGTGCTAGAAAAAAAAACGGGAGCGGGAACATTTGTCAGCGGCGCGACGCGGCACTGCTAACATCATTTAGCCGCCGCGCGAACGGAGGACAAACGGACACCTGATATTAATTGTCCTTGTCACGGAGGCCTCGCGCCGGCCCTTTTATTCGTTCACTGTCAACGGCCGGAACTGTGCTCTGTAAATCACTGTCACATTATGGCGGAGTGGTCTCGCGACGCGTCGACCATGCTCATCCACGGCGGAACTACCAGGAGGGAAAAAGACGTCTGCTCGGCCGCTCGGTCTGGATCTGCGTCCTCCGTGTTCCGATTTGCGACGCCTTCTCACCTTGAGTGATTGGTCGGTCGGTTCGGATGGAACTACTCCAGCTCTGCGGTGCTGTTGACGTTCACGAGGTATTTCCACGATAGGGTGTAGAGATTGTTGATTCAAAAGTAACTTTGTTGAGTCACTCGCTCGCATCTCAAGGGAGGGTTCGTCTGGAAGTTCTGTCACCTGGTACCCAGGACTACCTGAACACATCTCTTAGTAAAGATGGTAAACAGAGGTCAGAAACAGGAAGTGAGAGGTGGATGTTCTCCCCTGTGGCACCCTTCGACAAAGCGGAGACGGAGGGACCTTCTGTGGTTTTAGCAGCAGCCGCTTTTAAAAGCATCGCTAATCTTTTCGACAGCTGTAACCGCACTTGTGATGTTTTTCCGACGAGTAGATGATGGCAGTGATTCACAAAAACGGCATCACATTTCACAGGGAAAAGCTTAGTAATTTCTCCTCGCGATAAAACGGGCAGTGATACGATTCTAACTCTCTCCTCACATTACCTTTTTCAGCTGATGTATATGGTTTAACGCAAATTGTTTTACCAGCAAATTGTACAATTTAAACTCTTGAAATTGCATTTGTGGGTAAGGCTGAATATTTTTTCACGTTTCCAAAGACAAAGTGTGGATGCTCACACTTAAATCTGGGAAACCTAACACGGGAACTATCACAATCTTTAATATAAAACCAGAGAGTGTAAGGGAGAGAGATGGAGAGACAGAAGAGAGAAAAAGAGCGAGAGGGAAAGAGAGAGCGAGAGAGGGAGAAGTATGGCGAGGGAGAGGGAGAGAGAGAATTTGACGGGCAGCATGGAAATGTGATAAACTATTCAAATTCTACTCACCAGCTTTGACCGCTTGAAAGCGTCCACTGTAATTATTTTTTCCATATGTCAGGGCTGTTGATGTGCTAGGCCGGAGCATACAGAGTAGTGATTAACTTTAGACAAAGCTCCCATTCTTGACATAGGGTAGGCCATGCTTTATGTATTGCGCTAAGCCAATGTTTTAATTCTGCCAATGGGGGCAAACTCAAAATTGCTTTTCTTGGCAGGTAATTGATGTCTTTATGGATATAGTGTGTATGTGTTTGTTGAATGGTTCCTATGGTGATATAACAACAAATTTAATTGGGGATTTAGAACTTTATTTACAGCCAGAGCTGCTAATTGAGGCCTTGCTCCTGCTTCTGAAAGGACAAGGCTGGCATCCTTTTTATAATTTCCCGGTTTCCAACATCCCAATGTGATCAACACTGGCAATATTATGATTTATAACGTATTGTCTGTCAATGACAGATAGACGCAATGCCATAGCCTTCTATTGCTGACCAAAAGATTCAAATGAAATACAAACAAGAAAGCCGTTCCGTTGCTTTTGGTCTCTACACAATACATCCGTCCTATTCATTTGGACATCCCATAATAATTCCCTGAAACATCTGTGTTTAGCGACATCCTGGCAGAGGAAGTCAGCAAAAATCTCTACACTCACTCACAAACAAATCCCTGCCCACAGTATTCCAGCCATGCGTGGTCATGTGACAAGCAAACTGAACCCAATCACACGCCTCGTCTCCTCGCCACCGCTGATTGTGAGGAGGAAGTTGTCCTCCGTCAGACGACTGTTTGGATCGAGGCCGGTGTCACCGGCGACTGTACCTCGTGTAATCAAAGCCGGAGTTTGATGAGCCCGAAACATCCGCACTCGGAACACATCGTTGGCGTTCATTAACGCGACCAGACCAGCCCTCGCCCCGGAGCCGGCGTCCGGGGGGGGGGGACGCCGTTCACAGCCGGCGAGAGGCTGAGCTGAGGGGGAAGAGACGGTCGGCCGTATAAACATGTTCAATACATACACGGGAAAAAGACGAAGGTTATCTTTATCTTTAATTCTGCAGCACGGCAAACAAAACAGCGCAAACGGTGGCCAGTAACATGTTATCGATAGAAGTGTGTGCTTGTTCCCGGATCAGAGGATCCGTGCTCTCTCTCTCTCTACTCTTTTTCCCTTACTTTTGCCGTTGCTCCGGTCGAACCCCGTCGCCGGTTCGAAGCCTCTCGGAAAAGTACAAAGCCTGTGCTTTTTGCAGACGGCTTCTCGAGTTCCGTGGAGAGGCCCTGACCTCCACAAAGCCGGCTTTCTCCCATAATGCTCCTGTGGTGGACTTTAAACACTCCGGTGTCCCGTCTGGGGGACCCGACTGACCTCTAAATTAGCTTTCTCTCTTTCTCTCCTTTACAAAAAAAAAAAAAACGGTCAAGGGAAAGAAAGATAGCGGTGCCTTTGCCTCGCCCCGCCACCGTCCGACCCCCTCTCTCCCCTGTCCCAGCTGCCCCCGTTCTGCCGGGTGGTCTGTTTTTGAGGGACAGCTCTGATCCCAGCGGGTAAGGACTTAGCGGGGGCCTCATAGAAGTTTTGACGGCGCAGGTTCACGGTAGGTGACATTGCTGAGCAGGCTTGTCGCTGAATAACCAATAAGGACGGGCTAATAGGGGCCTGGAGAGCGGGCGCGCCGGGGCCATAGGACTCATTAGCTTCACAAGGAGATCACGGACGTCCTTTCTGCCCTCTCTAGAACACAGCTAATGAGGGGGAGCCTGCGTGCCGGGCATCACAAGAGATGGCCTGATCAGCGTATGCACAGGTTAGATCAGGGGTTAACGCATGCGGCTGTATAGGGAAATGCAACGCCACCGCAAAGTTTTTCGTCTCGGCCCGCGGTGACTGCTGGTGTATTTATCTTCCCATCCGGTTTTCATCATCATCCCCGGTCGGCGTAGCGCCATGGTTACCCAGGGTTGCAGGAGGTACAGAAACATATATGCTTAGTTCACAAATCTGCTCTTCGACTTTTGCTGCTTCCGCAGAGGCGTTGCGGGTTGATGGGAGAGGAGAGGGGGGGGTGGGAGGCGGTGAGGAGAGGAGTGGAGTGGATAACGAGGAGAGGAGAGGAGAGGTGAGGGGATGAGGATGAGGAGAACGGAAGAGGAGAAGAGGAGTGGAGAGGGATGGAGAGGAGAGGAGTAGGACTGAGGAGAGGAGAGGAAAAAGGCAATAATCTACACCACTGTTAGTAGTGGACGTTTGAGAGACATTTTCCCCCAATAGCTACTACCTACTCAGACATCCAGCCAAGGAGTCCTGCATCCAGTTGAGGACTGTCAACAACTGCTGTGTACAATTCTGGGGTAAATAAAGACACACACACACACACACACACACACACACACACACACACACACACACACACACACACAGGCAGCAGCAGAAAGAAAAGAGGACATTGACTGTGACATGAAGAGAGCTGAGGTCAGTGAATGACAACTCTGGCCTTACACTTTCCCACTAGACTACTGTGTATCCCCAGGAGATGCACACACACACACACACACACACACACACGGACACACACACAGACACACACACACAGACACACACACACACACACAGACACAGTGCAGTCAATTGTGGGGGTGAGAGACTCGGATGTGTGGAGGGAGAATGACAGCTGAGGGAGGGACGGGGACTCTTATCATTGTCCTTCTGCTGAGGCCACTTTGACACGAGCAGGAAACATTTGTCTGGAAGCAAGGAATACTTTAAGAGAGAGAGACGGAGAGAGAGAGAGAGAGTGAGAGCGAGGGACACACACACACACACACAGACAAAGAGAGAGAGAGGTAGAGAGAGAGAGAGAGAGAGAGACACACACACACACACACACACACACACAGACACACGGAGAGAGGGAGAGAGACACGGAGACAGTGCTGGAAAGTGTTAAGTTCACGGTTCTGTGGAAGCTGTGCAGGTGCCATGTGAGCTCCGGTTGGTCTTTCTACAGCTTTCTAAAGGTCTTTTTTTAGGCCTAAAGGTCTCCACATCACAGAAGCAAGAGCCAAGCTTCACTTGATTTCACATGACTCCATTTATTCTCTGCATGTTGTGCAAAGAGATGCCAAAACCGACACCACAGCATCTGGGCGGGGTGGAAGTCTGTCCTCGCATCAATTACAGACCGCAGGTTTTAATTATGCAAGCGCATAATTAACGGTGGAAGTAATTGCTGGCGAATCCGGATTATGGCAGCCAATTAACCAATACAATATGTAGTTGTGTGAGCTATGAACTAGCGTTGACAGGGACAGTAGATACACGACGTCCAAACAGCAGGAACAGCAGAGAAGGACGTCTCGCAGGTAATGTTTTCACTCCAGGTGTTTTGTAATCACATCGAAGGCTGGACAGGTTTCCTGTAACTGTAAATTTAGCCGACTCACCGCATATCCTCGGATGAGCTCAAAGCGCGGCTGCTCGCTCAGAAAACAAACGACGCACTGAAGAAAAGAGGGGAACGCTCTAAAAACAACGGCATGAATGAAACATGAAGGACGGGTTTGAGCGTTTGAGTCTGCGTGCCATAGGCGGCCGTGTTTGCTTGGCTACTTCATTAATATTATATTGATAATGACTGATTTAATAGCAAGGACTAACCGTAAATAATTCAGCCCCTACGTCGACCGTCCCCCGGTGGGGCGGTCGGGCGAGGAAGTGCCTTCACTTCAAACATGGACGTAATCCCCCTCCTTCCCATCAGGCTGTAGTTTGTGTAAGATTACAAATAATGCATTGGGACTGCTTGAGAGGCAGTATAATAAAAGAGAGAGAGAGAGGGAGAGAGAGGGAGAGGGAGAGAGAGAGGGAGAGAGAGAGAGAAAGAGTCATTGCAGTACACCAGTTGGGGGACGAGCAGGTCCTGAGAGTTTAGCCCCGACGGTGGGGAGGTAGTGAGGCATCAATCAAGCCGCTGCCTAGCGCACAGCGAGGCGTGCTCATTACAGTTAGTGCGGACGCGTTCTGCATCGGTTCAAATGTGTGTTTTTCATGCTAATTCCGGTAATTCGTCATCTTCAAGCCACCTCTGTGACGGGCTCCTTCCTATATGCTAAGGTGGCTGTGGCGGGGACTGGGTGCGGTTAATTAATTTGAAATGATTGCTCTAAGAAGGGATCTTGTCACGGGGGGTCCATGCCACTGCGGCATAGGCTGGTTAAACCGGGCGGCAGGTGTTTTGAGTTTTATGCCATGTTTAATGGAACTCCTTCGGAGCGAGTTACGGCTGCAACTCTGCTGAGGTTGTGGAACGCATCGCAAACCCGGCGCCCCCCCCCCCTCTTCTAAACTATCTACCTGTTCTTCCTAAGTGATGCAGTCTCCAAATGCTCTCTCTGTCTCGCTCTCTCTCTCTCTCACTCCTCTCACTCTATCTCCCTCGCTCCCTCTCTGTATCTCTCTCTCTCTCTCTCTCTCTCTCTCTCTCTTTCTCCACGCTCCCTCACTGCGCTTCTCCTAATGGAGGAAATTGTTGTTTCTTACCCTCTCTTCTCTGCGCTCCTCTGCACTATTTGTTTCCTCATCCCAAAGCAAACAAGATTACATCAAACACCCGGTACGGCTCCAAAACAAACGGGTGAACTCTCCACGCGGTGGACTCCCCGAGTCCGTCCCTCTGTGGCGGCGGCGGCGGGGCAGACACAAGGGCCCTGCCCCCCCCCCCCCCCCCACAACATGCCTCCTCAGTGTCAGCTGTGGGGGAATTTAAAGTTGATGTTTTGCTTTAATAGATTATTTTATGAGCGCAGGGGAGTCGTAAACGCTCTCATTATGCTCGTTAAAGCCACAGCCGCAGCCGGAGCGCGGCGGCCACCCTGAGAAGGAACAAGAGCCCCCCCCTCGTCAGAGCGGTAAACCTCTGTCTCTGGTCGTATCGCTCATCTTGCCGTCGTCGAGGGAGAAAGGAGAAAGCTATTGTGTGTCCTGATTGGGTTGGATCAGTGCAGAGGAACACCCGTGTTGCTGGAGTTGGCGTCCATTTTGTGTAGTAAGGACACGCCGGCGCCCGGTGGAGTGATACGGGCCGACGTCACCCCTGTCAAGGTCGCTGGGGCGCTAGGACGTTAGCGGGCTTAGCAACATTGCTTGCGAGGATTTTTATCGCATTATAAAAGGAACAGAGCTTAATGGGGAAGGCTGTTCACAGTTTACAGACACACACACACACACACACACACACACACACACACACACACTCAAACTCACACTCACTCGCTCACTCACACACTCACTAACACACATACTCACTCACACACACACACACACACACACACTCACACACTCACACATACACTCCCTCACTCCCTCACTCACTCACTCACCTGGAAAGAAAGAGTG
Organism: Micromesistius poutassou; assembly: GCF_964030765.1. Taxonomy (NCBI): domain Eukaryota; kingdom Metazoa; phylum Chordata; class Actinopteri; order Gadiformes; family Gadidae; genus Micromesistius; species Micromesistius poutassou. Next base: position 803,488 of record NC_140291.1, on the reverse strand, counting down.
AAGTGTCTTTCGGCTTACCAACCGAGGGCGGTTTGGCCGGGGAGTGGCGTCTATCTCAACCGACGTCTCAACACTCGGAGGCGCTCCGTCCTCGCCGGCCCGCCATGCAGCCACAAACTCCCGGGCTCCGCCGCCGCCTGTAATCTATTATTCAGAGCGAGGCGGCGGAGACGAGGAATGCGAGCGGCAGATAACTTGCGGCCTCCTTTCTCGACATCCCAGCCCCCCCCCCCCCCCCCCCCCGTCCCGTATCACCATTATCCAGCCGCCATTGTGGGGGGAAAACAATGGAGTGATTGCCTTTTGTTGTGTGTGTAGTGTAGAGCGGACGAGTGGTGATTGGTATTCCATACAGAGTCCAGGCCGCACACACTTACCATTCACAGCACACGAGCGCCCGGGCTGCCAGTCGTATTGTGCAAATGATGCATAGAAGAAGGCGTAGGAATTAACATTTATCAGGCGGCCATCCGGAACTCATCTCGGGGAGAAAATATTTTTTAAGGGGCGGGGGGCCGAGTAACAATTGAAAAGGTGAAAGGGAGTGTATGCAAATGTGCGGTTGGGACATGTGTCTGTGTGTGTGTGTGCAATTTATAGGCTTTCGCAGTTTTTTTTTTAGAGTGACGACAGTTTGACCAAATGTCAGCGGGCGGTCAGTCAGTGAGTCTGTCGACCTAGCGACCGGGATTAGTGGGCGTTCTCTTGTTGCTGAAGCCATCATATGTTGGGCTTTTACTCACTCACGTACACACACACACAAGCACATACAGACACACACGCGCACACGCACACACTATGGCCAGGAAGCAATGGGTGATCGACATGCTCCACCGTAGCCCGATAAATTACCCCGGCAATTGTAATGATTGTTATTCATAATGAGTTCACATTAGACTACTGTCTACTGATCACCGTAATGACTCATCATTTGTCATTTAGCGAGAGTAAAGCGCAACGTCAAGTCATCTGCTTGTTTCTCCATTGGCATTATAGTTCCTAATTATATTTGTGTGTCTCTGCGTGTGTGTGTGTGTGTGTGTGTGTGTGTGTGTGTGCGTGCATGCGTGTGTCATGGAGTGTATGTGTGTAGAGAGCTAAATAGAGAGGCGGCGAGAGAGAGATAAAAAGAGAGAGAGAGAGAGAAAGAGAGAGGGAGTGAGTACAGAGTGAGTATTTTCTCACAGTTTCTCACCAGAAGATCGGCGGGAAGCGGAGGGGGGGGGGGGGGCATTTTGCCGGCCCAGCGTCTTGTCGACGAGAGTCGAGAGTTCACCACCTTGTGTGACTCAACGTCAGAGAAAAACAATTTCAGAACACAAAAAAAAGAAAAAATGAAATCAGATAGACAGAAAAACCTATCAGGAATCTCAGAGCACAAAAGGGCTGACAGGGTTTTGCCTTTAGCTGTCCTACTTCTAGCCCATTCTGGGTTAAACAAACATCCCCCCCCCCTCCTCGCTTTCCCCAGAAACAGCTGGCCTCTGCCACCATCTAAAATGGTGTCGGCTGCCGATGCAGTTGCTATGAACTTTATCTGTAATGCAGGATGCTTTGGTAACTGCAAGGGGAGTGAGGTGAGATGAGGTGATGGGGAGCGTGCATGCATGTGTCTACTTGTGTGTGTGTGTGTGTGTGTGTGTGTGTGTGTGTGTGTTGGTGTGTTGGTGTGTGTGTGTACGTGTGTGTTTGTGTGTGTGTGCGTGCACGATTGCGTAGGTGTGTGCGTGTGCGCATTTGTGTGTGTGTGTATTCGGTGTGCGTACGTGCGTGTGCCCATCTGCTTGTGTGTTCACGTGTTCACGTGCACACGTGTGTGTGTGTGTGTGTGTGTGTGTGTGTGTGTGTGTGTGTGTGTGCGTGCGTGTGTGTGTGTGTGTGTGCTGCAACTACTGGTATTCAATCTTACAGAGCCAGTGGCGAACAGAGCCAGGCTGAGGTATTATAATTGAAAGAGCCCTTTCGATATGGCAATAAATAATGAAGCCCCCCCCCCCCCCAGGGGACAGGGTGGGTGGTGGGGGGGTTGGGGGGGGGGGGGGCGTTGACGTGAACATGCATCCCGGGCCTTTAACCCCTCTCGTTTAGGGAGCATGTTCCCTGAGTGGAGGAGTTGAGTGGGCGTTCAGCTCGTTATGATACCACTGGAACATCCTCCACGCTCGCTCAGTCTCTGGCTGGCTGGCTAAAACGCCACAAATGGTCATATATATTATATGCACATTATACGCATATATATATATGTGTATATATATATATATATACACATATATATATATATACATATAGGACCATTTTTGGTATATTTTGTGGTTGATATTTGTTTTATATACACACATACATACATATACTGTGAATATACTGTATATATAGATTCATTCCAATGGTTTTGACTTGAAAATTCAGAGCGTTTAAGTGGCGCTTATCATAAAGCCGAGCAGGTCGATTTCTTGCAGCCTAATTATGCAGGACCAGTAATTTAACCAGTTCACCCCCCTCCCCCACCACCGTCCAGAGCAAGGTACCTTCAGATGAAACCAGCCTTACGTAACGGCGGGAAACGTAACGGCAGATTTCGGTCTCTTCAAACAAGCAATGTAAAAGTGTCCAGTATCTCCCTCTGAAAACCGTATCAAATAAAAATAAAATAAACTCCACTGCGAGTAAATAGATGCAGCTCTATTAAAGCGGGGTTGTCACACACACACACACACACACACACACACACACACACACACACACAACGCACATTCACACGCACACATGTGATCAACGTAGCACACACACACACAGTCACATGCACACATGTGATCAACCTAGCACACACACACACAGTCACACACACACATGTTCTCAACCTCGCACACACACACACACACACACACAAACACACACACACACACACACAGTCACACGCACGCATGTGCTCCACTTAGCACACACACACACACACACATACACACACACATGTGCTCAATCCCACACACACACACACCACCGCCACGCCCCCCTCAACCCCCTACGGAGACAAGGAGGTTTTTACTTCTTAATTACCGTACGGTACGCTACGCTGGGGGGTGCAGAGACCACTGGAGGGGGAGGCTTTTTTGGGAGGGAGGTGTGTGTGTGTTTGGGGTGTGTTGGGGGGGGGGTGTTGGGGGGGGGGGGGAGTGTGTGTGGGGAGGAGGAGGGCAGGCAGAGGCTGGTGATAGAAGCCTGGGGGGGGGGACAGAGGAGGACGCAGGGCGCAGAGGGAAGGAGAGAATGAACAAACGATGGAGAGAAAGAGAGGGGGAAAGAATGAAAGCTTTTCCAGCAAGCTGGCGTGACAGGGGGGGTGGGCTGTGTGTGTGCTCGGGGAGGTGTGTGTGTGTGTGTGTGTGTGTGTATGTGTGTGTGTCTGGTGGGGGGGTTGAAGAGATCCCCACAGAGCATTGAGAGAAGGAAAGACGAGAGAATGAAAGGACGGGTGTAGAGAGAGAGAGAGAGAGAGAGAGAGGAGTGGGAGATTGCCCAGGGGACAGATTCCTTCAGGCGCGTGTGGCTGAAGAATTGAAACGTCCATATGCCGAAGCAAAGCCAACGATACGCACTATTCAGGGGATGCTGTCATGGGTCCTTTCCACTCTCCCTATCTCCCTATCTCCCTATCGCCCCCCCTCTCTCTCTCTCTCTCTCTCACTCTCTCTCTCTCTCTCTGTCTCTCTCTCTCTCTCTTCTGTCTTCCTCCCCCCGAGATATTGTTATGTGCTCCCTGGGTCGAAGTCTCTCATTCCTTACATAAAACGACCCCCCCCCCCCCCAGGACTGTTGACAGAAGCAGAGACAGGACCGAGATGCTTCGGTGGCTCCTAGCTAGGACCCCCCCCCCCGACTACCCCCCCCCCCCCCCCTACCCCCTCCCCGACCACCCCCCCTCCCCCCATCACACATCACACGCAGATTGGAAAGAGCAGCAATCCATGTTGCGTCGCTCAGAAGTATTTTCCCTTGACAGCTGTGACCTCTGCTGAAGACGCGATGCTAGCCGGCCTCAGTAGCATCGTTACGCAAGTGTGCTTCAACGCTGGCCTTCTTAGGGCCGCGGGCGATTGATAGACCATTGTTGTAGTGCACACCACGGTTTATGCTTTCGGATCTCACACAATACGCTCATTTCCATAATAGCCCCACCCGCCTGTGATGGAGTCGAGTGCAACAGTGAGGAACTCACCAAACATGTTGTACAGAAACATAATCGCAGCCATAATGGCCTATGGTCTGGGCTTGGACCTGGATGGCAGCGGGTTGGGGGGGTGGGGGGGTCTTCCCTGTCGCTGAATCACAATCTCAGGTGTGAGAGAGTTCAACTGAGACTTCACTGCGAGATGGTCCCGAGGAGGAGGAGGAGCCAGGGAGGAGGGGCCCCCTGTGAGTGGCTCTGTGGACGGGGATGAAGGTCGTTGAAACAGCCCCTGGCAGTGGTCGGTGGTGAAGGGGGTGAAAGCAAAGTCACTGACACGATGGGGGCCACAATGCCCCCCCCCCCTCCCCCCCATCGCGGCGGCGGACGATGTAAAGACGTAAACGTCGCCTGGCCGTCCTCTTGCACAAACGCGCTCATCCGCGTTCTCTCAGTGATGCTGTTGCCATGGGGACCAGTGGTGGTGATGACGGGACCTCCGTCATCCGTCCGATACCGTCCGTATCCTTTCCTACGTCCGCATACCGTCACGTCACACCACGCCACGCGGTGCCAGGTGTGATCTCGTACGCTCACACACGCGCGCGTGCGTGCGTGTGTGAGCCGGGCAAAGCATGTCGAGTGCTCGGCCAAACGTGCGAGGTCTGAGAGTCTTATGACTCATGACTGTTGCCATGGTTATTCTGCGGCCTTGCTTGGCGCGCCCCCCCCCCTCCCCCCCCCCTCTCCCTGAAACGAGGATGGAGCTGGAGCTGGTCTTCGTTGCCCCCTCGTCTCTGGGTGTCTGTGTTACGGTGGGCTCCTCGGACCGTGGAGCGGGCATGGATCTGTCCGGCGGGCGGGGCAGATGTAACGCCGAGGCCTCGCCGCCGCCGCCGCCGCCGCCGTCCCCCCCCCCCGCTGCGGTCCGCCACAGTCCGACGGACCGGCGACCCGGCGCCGCTGAAAGTTGTTTGGTCGGCGGCGTAATAACATTCATGCTTGCCTTCATCCCTCCCAGAACAGGGAGGTGATGGTGGTGGTGTGTGTGGGAGATTGTGTGTGTGTGTGTGTGTGTATGTGTGTGTGTGTGTGTGTGTGTGGGGGGGGGGGGAGACATTGTGTAATGTCTCGCCAACAAGACTTGCATGGTCCCTGCTTTCTCTCTCTCTCTCTCTTGATCTCTCTTTCTGTCTCTCTCTCTTCCTCTCTTTCTTGATCTCTCTGTCCCTCTCTCTCGCTCTCTCTCGCTCACTCTTCCCCTCTCTTGATCTCTCTGTCCCTCTCTCTCGCTCTATCTTCTCTCTCTCTCTCTCTCTCTCTCTCTCTCTCTCTCTCTCTCTCTCTCATCTCTCTCTCCCCTCTCTCGATCTCTCTGTCTCTCTCTCGCTTCCTCTCTCCCTGTCCCTATCCCTCTCCCTCTCCCTCCCCCTCTCTCTCTCTCTCTCTCTCTCTCTCTCTCTCTTTCTCTCTTTCTCTCTCTCTCTCTCTCTCTCTCTCTCTCTGTACCTTTGATAAAGGGAAGACTGTAAAAGGCTGGCTTCAGAAGGTTCACTGCTGCCAACAGCCATGGCAACAGCAGCCGACGCTGCGTACCTTCACCGCTACGGCGGGAGTCACTTTGAAATCCTTTATTACCCTAATTAGCTTAAATGAAGTACCCAGGCTATATTAATTACTTATACCCGGTAATTCATTTTTTTTTTTTTTGTCTTTTCCACACCAAGTGTACATTGTTTACAGAGGAGCTACGCCGTTATTTGCTCTGGGAGTTCAGTTGTGTGTGTGGCAGGAGTATGTGTTGTCGGAGAGATTAAGGCATTGGGAACTGAAGTCCGCTTGCGCTCTCGTTCTCTGTTTTTCTCCCACTTCAGGCATGATGGAGCTGTATTTGGCCGATAGAGCGATCTTGGGAGGCTTGCAGGTATTAAATTAAACCGAGAGGAATCAAGCGTGCAGCTGCCACATTGCCTCATGGGAAATATAGTCCAAAATGGAGATTGTTTCAAGTGGATGATATTTTGAGGGCTGGCATCTCGTTGACTTGAGCTAGTTAGCCCATTAGAGGTTTATGCCAAAAATGTTCTCCTAAGGACCCCCTCGCCAACGCTGTGTGATAAACTCTTTTTTTTTTTTTCATTCGGTGCTCATCAAAAGTCTTACTTTTATAAATCCTTTTTACAAACACTCGGTCTATTCAAAGGTTGATAGCATGCCATGGCACTCTAGTCGTCTCCCGGAGCCAAGCTCATCGGGTCCTATCTGATATTTTCTGCTGAGTTATTTTCTGTGAAAAGAGGAGTGTATTTACACGATTCACAAGAATCCTATTCACAAGGAACCGAGTTTCAACTCGGAAATCTATTCGCTTTGCGTTTGATGAATGGCATGCAAGTCATTCTGACTGAGGATGAAGGTATCACGCAGAGAGGGAGGGGATTGGTCAAACAGCTTTGAATTCGATGCTCAGTGAAACTTCTCTTCGGTCCCAACAACTTGGATTGGGATCCATATGGCTCTAAAAGCAGACACACAAATTACTATTTAACTCTACCTTGAGGTGACCCCACCTGCATCACCATCACCATCACCACCACCACCACCACCACCACCTAATGAGTTAACAAGGCATGACTGATGCCCTCTGATTCATTCTGATGTCATTTGACCGTGATGCTTTGAAAGGAAGGAGATAATTCAACTGCCATATTTGTCTTTTGTCAGGTCTGGCAATTAATCCCCAACGTGTAAAGTCGACATTAACATAAGATCACAGTTATTATGCAAAATATTACACAAAAGTGTTGTGAGATGTGTTAATTGAAAGGGCATAATTTAACACTTAAGTGTAATATTATGTCATTTCAATTAAAATCCATCACCATAAAAAACATGTTGTGCTCTATAATGTTGTGTCATTGTTTATGCCATAAAATTACATTGTTATAGAATATTGCTCTCCATTGTCATTTTATGGATTCTTAGGGATGCCAAAAGCCTCTGAAATGCATTGCAAATTACCAAGACCATAAAGACACACACATAAGAAATGAGGAATAGGATACCTACGTTAAGAAATGATGAACATGAGGATGCACACATTGAGAAATGATGAAGATGAACAGAATGATACACAATCAGGATTATTGTAAGTAGGAACATATTTACCCTTCCTTAGTGCTTTAACGTCATGCATCAATTAAGCGATCTCACACGAGATGGCGTTCTTGAACGTCACTATTGGTACGCGAAGCACCGCCGTAGGAACGAGGCGCTGGCGCCGAGTTCCTACGTCCTGTGCTTCACGGACATCGCGGACAAAGAGTCCAATGAGTCGGCCTCACGTTGTGTGAGCGTCCATCCGTCAGCAGGCTCTCCCCTGCAGCCCGCCTATCGATAAAGAAGGCACATAATCCATTAAAGCAGGGCCTCATTGATTGGAGGCTGGCAATCAGAAGCCGGGTCGCCAGGAGGTACAGCCCTGAGACCCCGCCGTGATTTCTCCTTCTTCGGGGGCCTCTCGCCGGGGGCCCCCGGGGCCCCCCTAATCACCCCCGGTCTGTGAGTAACGACCAGCGAGGCAATCACACGGGGAATGCATCATTTGTCCGGCGCGCCCCATCCATCACGCCGGCCGGCCTTATCTGACTGCCATGCATGTCAGCGTGTGAAATATGACGCTTTGTCAAACAGCGCCAGACTGTGTGTTCCCTTTCCGCTCCCGGGCTTTGGCACGATGTAATTACTGGTTTCAAACTATATTAATACATTTAGCATTTCAGCTCGTTTAGACACATGCCAAACCACCGGGCGCATACCACCGGGCTCCTTAATTGGAGACCGAGGCTGCATTTATGTCGCCTCTAAGCGTCGTAAACGTGGTCCGACGTTTACCGTTTATAGATTCCAGTCACGTATTTGTCTCCGCCCCCCCCCCCCCCCCCGCCTGAAGTTTCCCTACACTCTGTATTTCGTCCTCCAAAGCTGCTGGTGGGAGTGCCTCAGTAGCTCGTCAACGATTGGTTATTTTTCCGCATTTCGCCGCCTAATCATCTATCAATTTGTGTCCGCGCCGCAGTCCCACCACGAGGGCCCCCGTAATGACGGCCGAGACAAAGCCGCGCCTGGCTGGGCACTCTATTAGAAAGCCATTTGTCAGCAACAACGTGACGCGTTTCGTCAAAACACAACACCCCCCCCCCCACCCCGATAGGAGGATGTCCTTGACTAAGAAAGGTCTTTCATTTTCACATGCTGAGCGGAGATGGCGGTGGCTGGCGGACAGTGTTTACAGATAGGGAGAGAGGTGTTTTGTGCGACGGGGCTGAGGGCCAGAGCTGGGTTTTTTAAATTTGGTCGAGGCCTGTGCTGCGAGCGCTTGTTTTTCACTCGCTGCGTCTTTGGCACCGCCGGAGGGGAATCATTTGTTCTCAGTGGCGGGTGTCTCTGGTGTCTGGGCGTCTGTTGGTTCCCACCACATTGCACACGTTGAATCCCCCCTTTCTTTTTGTCTGTTACCATCGACGCTGAAGGGTTTCTGTGGTGGTTTCATGTGCTCCACAGGTGCTGGACACAGAGGGTTCAGAGAGGGTCTAGAGAGGACTGTTCTACCTCTCTCTCTCACACACTCTCTCTCACACTCTCACACTCTCTCTCTCCTCTCTGTCTCTCTGTCTCTATCTATCTCTCTCAGTATACTGCTCTTTATTTCTGTACAGCACTCTCTCTCTCTCTCTCTCTCTCTCTTGCTACGGAACTCTCTCTCCCTCTCTCTCTCTCCACTACTCTTCATCTCTCTCTACAGAACAGTCTCTCTCTCTCTCTCTCTCTCCCTCTCTCTCTCTGTTGTATCTCTCTACACTTATTCTAATATCTCAGTACAGTACTGTTGTATCTCTCTCTACACTTACTGTAATATAAGCTCTCTCTAAAAACACTCCTTATAACTCTCTCCCGCTCTCTCTCTCTCTCTCGCTCATCTCCCCCTCTCTGGAATCCTCGTTTCCGTTCAGAAATGCAAAGTGTCCTGCCCCGCATCACACAGAGGTCTCTCCATTCTGTAACAAAGTCACCGGTGATTTATGTTCTCACCGTCCCCCAAAATACAATATTAGTCATTTTGAGAAAAGTTGGCAGCAGGTTTTCAAGAAAATTAATTCTATAGATTTTGTTCTCCTGTACACTCGCTGGTCTCTCCCGGCTTCCTCTTAATTAGATCCGGAGACGATATGACTCCGTGGCCTCTGCCTTCCTCTCTCCTGCAACACCCATGGATTATTGATCCAATGGTGGACGTTTAAACCAATTATATTTCATGCAATAATACATAGCAAATGAATTCCCACAAACTCATTGTCTTTTTTTATATTCAGGAGCAGAGAAAATGGAGAAAGCTGACTGAACGTCTCCCCCCCACCCCCCACCCCCCCCCCCCCCCAACCCATCCATTTAATCCTCATTCTCGCCCACAACGTATTTTGTACATCTTATACCGATTCATACCGATTCAAACTCCCACGACGCCGGGCCTGGCAGTTACTGAGTAAGCGGTAGCCTCGTCGTCATAGTTACAAACAAAACACCACGATTTCATTCTCTGATATCCCCCCCCCACACACACACACACACACACACACACACACACTTTGAGTCAGACGTCTTCTGGTGGTTATCTCCGACGCTGATCGATGGATGCTCTCTTTCCACCAAGCAGCAGCCGGCGCCTTGCTGCGTGTGTCACCGTGCGGCGAGTGTCACTGCGGCGAAATGTTAATAAAGATTGCAGCGTATTGAACGCCACCCTCCGTTCGCCGGCAGGAAGTCTAGCCGCAGCCCCGCGGCTGCTCGCTAATGCCCTCGCGACTTCATTTGCTCATTACCGGCGGCGCGGGCGGAACGCGCTGCCAACAGCAATTAAAGCGCCGCCGGAACGAGCCGTGCCCTTGGGCCGCTGTCGCCGCCGTCTCTGACACGCCGTTACTAGATTTAGCCGAATGATTGACATATCAATAGGTGCCGGGGTGGATTAAATGGCCTCAATCAATATTCAAATTCGTCGCGCTTACCTTCGCCCGAGCCGGGCCCTGCCGCTTGGCAGGCAGCCGCACGTCGCCAAACGCCTCGCGGAAGGGCGCCGGGCTCTTTGTGGCTCTGGAACAGGATTTCCTGTCGGCCAGAGTTAGAGGAGCCTCCTCGTCTTTGAGGGTGTGTGGTTTGACCCGCCGAGCGCTCCGGTTGACTTTAATGAATTCATTAAAAGGGGAAAATGGAAAGCAGGAGTGGGAGCGGGAGCTGAAATGTAGGCTATACCGCGTGACAAAAAGGGGTCACCACTGTTTTCTGTCAAGGTGTGGATGAATTAGTAAATCCCGATCCTTTGTTCCTTCTTTGGTTCTCCAGTCGAGCGAGTGCTAAGGAGACACGATGTCGCAACTCTCAATGAATATGTCCAGTCTGTAATTTCAGTTGCCCCCTGGTCCAATGCATTTCTGAAGCATTTCTATTCAGGATGCTCAGTCCCCACTGGCCATGACACTGCATACTTATGTTGCCTTTTGTAAAACTCCAAAAAAAAGGTAATTCAATTGCAAACAGCGGACACTCTCTCGCTGTACCCTATGCTGAATTAAAGAATGTTTTATCTTTTTTAAGCAAGTGACTGACAGGCAATTTATACCAGAAAGAAAAAAAAAGCGCCTGCCTTTCTCTCTGTCTGCGGCAGACAGTCCACCCACACCTTGTGCCGGCCATTGTTACGGTTTGGGTGTTAATGAGTTGGGATTTAGTACGCTGCGAGTACTTTGCAGGCCCCCCCCCCCCAGATGAAGATAGCGCTAGTCTCACACTCACCAGTTTCCGCAAAAGACTCAAAACTCACCTGTTCAGAGCTCACCTGGACTCTCTGCCATTGCCACTCCCTCCCACCCCTCCCACTTATTGTATGTTGTACGTCCTGGCACTTGTTGATTATATAGTAGTTATATATATAGTTTCCCCCCTGTGTCCAGCGGGGAGGAGCTCCCTCTCTGGTTAGCGGGAACGGAGCAGAGAAGGCACTCACTGTGAGCGTTATATTAGTACTGAATTGTGCAGCATCTTATCTTTGTTGTGTACGGGGAATGGGTTAACCTAGCGATTGCTTGTGCTTTGCACTTGGTCCTGGGAACGTCCTTACTGTACTGACAGAGATACATTGTTGTTTCACTTTCTTATGACAAATGTACTTATTGTAAGCCACTTTGGATAAAAGCCAAACCTAAACGTAAATGTGTTGTACAGGAGCCACAGGACTTACGCCAGTCAGCCCAGTGTGCGTACACACTAATGGGCCGTTTATGTGTGTGAGTATAGTGTAGTCGCCCGGCGTGCCCTTGAAGTAAAAAAGAGATGACCAAGTGATTTTTTTATTTACCTCTTCAATCAAAGTATGAATGGACAGTATTGTTTTTAATATGTCTGACTTTTGAGGTCAGCTTTTATATTATATTAACCAGAAATGGAAATGGAAATCTTTAAATCTTGAATATGGAAAGTAGGAAAGGTGGCATTATAAAGAGAAAAGGTGTAGCCTGCTCAATATGAGTGTCTCGATGCCAAAGGATGGACTGGACTCTTGATTTTGATCAATGGCAGTGAACACCGAAATCGATACCCTGGCTTAAGACAGAGAGCCAACGCTCTCTGAATGTCAGGAATTGTTCTAGAAACGGTTGATGTTGATGCTTACAAGTTTTGATGCTTAGGCATATTCGTTTTTTTTTTAAAAGACGACAAAGCTTAATCACAAGGTTTCTTTTGCTTTGGCCTTTATAATGTGAGCTAGCTAGCCAACCCTGTGCTATTCCCTATCTATCATGCTGACTTATTTAGCTTTGACTCTCCGTTAACTTTGTTTTACTGGCTAGCCTTAGTCTTCGCTTTTTAGTCCCCTCCAAGCTTCCTTAAACATATTTCACTTTAATGAGCTTGTGGTAACCATATGAGATGTGCTTTTCTGAAGAAAAAAAAACACAGCTATTCCACACTATCTTGCAGTGGGCAAAACACCCGCAAGTAAACAGTGCCTTTTTACCAAATCGTACTCCTCGCTCCCTCTGCACTCGAGGGACTACCAGATACAATGGGGAGTTAATGAATCCCCCCAACCTCCCCACACACCCCACCACAGCACTACTGGTAAACTCTAGGGACTCAGCTCTCACGCTCTTCACCTGATCCCAACCTCCTACCGAACGGAACTGGTTCCGTGGCATGAATATTTAACTCTTCCCATCATTTGCATTGAGACCCATGAGAAGAGCAGTACTTCTTTGGCATTTGGTTCAAGTATTTACATAATCACTTCATTTCCACCACTACTTTTACTTAGATCATTTGAGGTTTTTTTTGGTTGAGCTTTTATTTTTTTTGCAGTTAAAGTGAAATGAAAAGCCTACATGACGCTGTCTATCAGCTCCTGATGTGAACTAGTCACACTTGTTTCCTTCACACCGCTCAGTGATAGGAGCGCAGCATCACAGATATGTGATCCCTGTAGTCACAACCCGCCCTCCGTACCCCCAACACACATACAAGGTGGTGCTAGGTGGTGCTAGGAGCTGCTAGGAGCTGCTAGGTGGTGCTAAGTGGTGCTAGGTGGTGCTAGGAGCTGCTAGGTGGTGCTAGGTGGTGCTAGGAGCTGCTAGGAGCTGCTAGGTGGTGCTAGGAGCTGCTAGGTGGAGCTAGGACCTGCTAGGTGGTGCTAGGAGCTGCTAGGTGGTGCTAGGACCTGCTAGGTGGTGCTAGGTGGTTCTAGGAGCTGCTAGGTGGTGCTAGGACCTGCTATGTGGTGCTAGGACCTGCTAGGTGGTGCTAGGTGGTTCTAGGAGCTGCTAGGTGGTGCTAGGACCTGCTAGGTGGTGCTAGGACCTGCTAGGTGGTGCTAGGACCTGCTAGGTGGTGCTAGGACCTGCTAGGTGGAGCTGGCTGTGCACTTATGTAAGCTGCTTTTCCCGCAGAGCGATAGGGATCCAAGACTCCCAGCAGGGGCCCGGGGGTGGGGACGGGGATGAGGTGGGGGTGCTCTTGCGACAGCATCAAAACGCGCTAATGCTCCCCGGGGTTCCTGGTCACAGTTACACAGAGAGACACCAAACACATCCATTCCAATTGAGTGGTGAATATGTTAAATACGACAACGACAACAAGTGTTTTGCACGGAGCAGACACCAACGGGAGAGCGGGCGTTCCCCGTTCAGTCGCTGAGAGGATGATGATGCAAAATGGCGGATGAGGAATGAGCATACGAGCGAGAGAGAGAGAGAGAGAAAAATTCAACATCAAAGGGAGCAAACGGTACGTGGAGAATCTGCGGTGGAATCTATGCTGCTGTGACTCCCTTCTCTGTGGTGGTGTAGCATGTACCAACCAACTCGGTGGCAGCATTAGGGTCGATTGTATGGACACACAGCTTACTAGCTCACTACTCGTGCAAAGGCTTGGTGCACAGACAGCATGCACGTGGTGACGTGATAACACGCCGACTAAAGGAAAGGGCCTGAATGGCTTTCAGGAAACATTGATTCTGGCAGATACATCATGTCCACCAGATCAATCAAGAATCAAGGACGGGAGTGTGTGTGTGTGTGTGTGTATGTGTGTGCATGTGCGTTTGTACATGGGTGAGTGTGTGTGTGTGTGTGTGTGTGTGTGTGTGTGTGTGGACGGAGGTGGGGGGCAGGGTGTACTACGCCACCCCCCCGTCGTGGCGTCTACCTCAGCGCCTCTCTCAGCGACGCATGAAGCTACACAGACTCGTTGCGTTTCGTCTTCCTTTTCTCTCTCATTCACAGCTGAGGACATGGCAACAGAAGAGGATCTTGAACAAAATGTTCTATTCATTTCTTCTTAGCTTTGATTTCATTCAGCGGTGGTCCCCCCCCCCCCCGGTGAGGAGCTCCCGCTCTCTGGTTAGCGGGAACGGAGCAGAGAAGGCACTCACCGTGAGACCCTTTTTAAACGGCCTGCCCACAGCGCTGCCGGCTGACGGATGTGTTTGGGGGGACCTCAGTGGGGGATGGGACGACCCTCTCCACTGATTGGAGACGATGGGGCTCCTGGGACGAGGGGAGAGGCTCAAGCCTATAGGAAGTGGGCTGCATCCAGAGGGATTAAATCTGTTACGATCGTTCGACGAAAATATCATCCTCCATACATCTGTGTTGATTTGAATCGCCCACTCATCCGTGTGTTTCCGTAGTGTGCGTTCACGGTACGGGCGCAGGTCGAAGTGCTGTCGTGAATCGATTACAAAAGGCCTTGGTGTGAGGCCAATAAGGCGGGGGGGGGGATCATCTATCCCCGACAGCTAATGAACCGATAGCATGCTTTTTTTGCACAATGAGCCAATCAGGAGCTAACATATTCCCAGGGATGGAGAAAATGGTTCACCGGGTTCACAACAAACACACACACACACACACACACGCATGCACACACACGCACATGCATGCACGCACACACACACACACACACACACACATAAACATCTAGGGTTGCCTTTATTTTCTCTTGTGGCTGGGAGTGTGACTTATAACCATGGTCACCACATCCGCACAACATGAAAGATGGAAGGAAGATGACTTTGTGGGTCTTCTGGGGAAGAGGCTGGGTGGTGGTGGTGGGGGGGGGGGGGGATGCCTGTTTTTGCGGTACGTGTCTAATTAATTTATCTGTAGCATCGATTAGTCATTGGCCCGGGCTGCTCAAGGTCGTATGATGCATGCTTGACCTGCTGTGGTTACTGGAGCCCAGGGTTTCTAACACGCACACAGGAGCCCTCTCCTTGTGTATCAGGGACATATTGTGTCCAACAGACCCCATTCTGTGAATATGGAAACAAAAAAAGATTTAACAGCGCGCCTGCAGGTTGAATGCTCTGTTTATCGGCCCCATTTGTTTGTGTTGTTTTGGTGGAATCGTCCTTTTATTGGTTTACGGGTTGAAAAATGTAACAATAACAAGCTAAACCGTTGGGTTTATGCAATTATTCTGTGGCGATGATTTGAAGTTATGGCAAGATTGCAGTGATTTCTGCTCCAGGATGCTTCCCTTGCATGGGAACAGTGTTTGGCCTGTGTTCACTCTCCACAAGAAAGTGTTTGAACTAAAACACAGATTTTTAACCTGGTTATGTAATTTGTTTCGATAACTCTACTTAAAGTTGAGATAGCATTGATTTACATGTGTGATAGAATAAATACAAATTTGTTGACTTCTTGGAATGAGCGGCAGAAACTGCTCATCTCAGATTATTTCCTGGCAATAAAACCTCTAAATTGGTGTCGTTTTTGGGGAACTTTATTGGAGCAGCAGCCTAACAAATAGAGAAAACTTCCAAAAAAATAGATCAGAAATTTGCAGGGTACTGGCCAAACAACAGCTTCAAAATATATAATATTGTGGCTAAAATTGATCATAACAAAATAGAAAAAAAAATATATATATATACTTCTGCGGAATCAGTATGTTGGTCTAGAGCAGCGGTTCTCAAAGTGTGGGGCGCGCCCCACTGGTGGGGAACAGAGACGTGACAGGTGGGGCGCGACAAACGGGAGGAAATTTCACTGAAAACTCCACATTTCTTATGGTAGGAGTGAAAGCTTGACAGTAGGGCTGGGCGATATGGACCACAAGTCATATCTCGTATTTTCAAGCAGAATGTCGCTATAAGATATATACATGCTATAAAATAAGTGCTGTCGCCGCGCTCCAACTCGTCATTCTACATCGGGGGCGCCGCGTCGCTGTGCTCGTTAACCGTAGGCCAGGGTGGCTAAACATTTTAAAATTAGTCAGTCAAAAACAGTCGGAGCAAGATGTGGCAAATACATGTTTCGCTCTGAAGGGGATTTTAAAAAGTGACGCGAGCGGAAGAGCGGAGGCTGGGGGGGGAGCGTGTGTGAGCCAGAGGCAGAGCGGGACGGAGAGAGAGGTGAGCAGAGCAGAGTCCTGCACGGCTCTCATGTTGCAAACCCGCACCCGTCCTTATACCCGCACAACTTAAAACCACATCCGACCTGAATATCAGATCCAGCACCGGAGAAGTCTCGCTCTCTTGCTGCGCGGGATGCACTGAGCAGGGGTGGCGAGGATAAATCTGTCAATCTGAGCGATATTGGGAAACGAACGACCGTGCTTCTCGCCACCGCGATCACACACCGACAGAGTCGTCTTTAGGTGTTGTAACCGAGCAGCAGCTTCGTCCCGATGCTGAGCCTCGTCACTGGAGTCCTCCCCGTCCCATAGCGTGTCCGCTGACACTCCAGCTCTCTTCTCGGCCGGGGGGGCGCTGCTCGCATATTTTGTAGACGTGTCACTAATAATGATTTTTTTTTTATTTGAAATAGGCCTACATTTGAACATTTTAAGCTTGCAGCTTTGCAGCCACTCATGCAGGTATAGGTCTCATGAGTTCAATTGCTCACCTGTCTTGCCAAATGCATTGCTCGTCTTTTTTTTTTTTTTAACAGATTGCAAAGTGGCACTTTTATTTTCTCTTTTTCTGAACTTGGTACAAGTCATGACACAGCTGCACTTTTATTTTCTCTTGTTGTTGAACTTGCTGTTATTTGACGTTATTGAGTTAGAATTTAGATACAACATGATGTAACTTGATGTTACTTCAATAAATGTGGAGATGTTAAGCTTGGCGTATTTCGTTAGCGTTGTGTTGGGGCGATGGGGGCAGGTGGGGCTTGAACATCCCCCCTTGTCCAAAGTGGGGGGTGACCGAAAAAGTTTGAGAACCACTGGTCTAGAGAGTGTTGCTCTGCGAGTCAGGGAGGGACCGCGTTGCAGAGAAACCCCCGCTGGGTGCAAGAGACCGAGAGAGAACGAGGCTTTCAGAATCTGGTGCTTCACTCTCTCCTCAGCAGTCTCAGAACGCAGGCAAATCAGCTGCGCTGGCATTGGCCGCGCACTGGCGAGCCTCTCTGCGTTCCCAGGGACGACATACCATAATACTAATGTGGTCAGTGGGAAGCCGGAGTGCTCTGGATGCGGTGGAGAGGAGCGGTGCGGTACGCAGGGTGCGTGGGAGGCAGGCTGCAGCCGTGACGCCTGTTACTGGAGCCCTGGTGGGAGAGGCTGCAGTTCATCTCATGGCCAATAGGTGGTTCACAATGCAAAGGAAACGGTCTGTCGTCGTTCTGAGTCAATGGGAGAAATGGGATTTAATTATCTTGAAATCCAATTTTTTTTTTTTCTTTATCGTGTGAGGAATCTCGGTGGCTCGGTGGTTCATCTGCATATTATGTGTGTTGAAAGGTCCCGTTTGACAGTTTAATTTAATTAAAGGATA
The DNA here is from genome assembly GCF_964030765.1 of Micromesistius poutassou. Lineage (NCBI taxonomy): Eukaryota > Metazoa > Chordata > Actinopteri > Gadiformes > Gadidae > Micromesistius > Micromesistius poutassou. The sequence goes on along the minus strand of NC_140291.1, from coordinate 785,987 downwards.
TTAACGATTTGATATTAATGAGCTTTGACCGTCAATTACTGCAAGGCAGCCATTCAATTCCCACCCTGAATGTGCCAATTATGGATTGTTAGTGCTGCTGTTTGCAAACATCGCAAGCAATGGCGTCGACCATTACGGCAAATATTGTTTGAAGTCTATGGTTGGAGAGAGAGAGGAGACGAGGGAGAGAGAGAGGAGACGAGGGAGCTAAGGGAGAAAGGACATGAAGGAAGAAGAGAGGAGAGAAAGGGTATAAGGGAGAGCGGAGATGAGGGAGGAAAAGTCGAGACGAGGGAGGCACTGGTGGATCGATAGCGATGGAGCAAAGTTCTGCATGGCTGAAGCCCCCTCACTCTCTCCCTGTCTCTCTCTCTTCCTGTCTCTCTCTCTCGCTCTGTGTCTCTCTGATTCTCTATCTCCGCTTTTCTCGCTCTGTCACCTTTGCTCTCTCTCTCTTTCTCTCATCCTCAAATTTCAATCTATCAATATATTCTGCTCTCATATATTCATTCATGAATTCACTTTCAGTAGGGAATAGGAGAACGGAGAGGAGGAAGGAGGGGAGAGAGGAGAGGGGAGTGGAGAGGATAGGAGAGGGGAGAGCAGAGGAGATGAGAGAAGAGAGGGGAGTGGAGAGGAGAGGGGAGAGCAGAGCAGAGGAGAGAGGAGAATAGAAGAAAGGGGAGAGCAGAGGATAGGAGAGAGGAGAGGAGAAGAAAGGGGAGAGGAGAGGTGAGAGCAGAGGAGATGAGAGGAGAAGAAAGGAGAAGGGAGGAGAGGAAAGGAGAGGAGAGGAGAGGGGGGTGCACTGTACACTGTCCTGGGGCACCCGACGGACGGTGGCTGATGGTGGTTCCATTGCACACAATCGATACATCTAAAGACCTTTCAAACCACAGTGTGTCCACACACTGTGACAGGAGTGAGATGTGGGGAATGTGGGGAATGTGTAAGAGACTCGAGAATCAAACGGTTTTCATTTAGCTCAATCTATTTCAGCGTTGTGTCGTCCTGGGTTATATTAAAGTGCCGCCCGTGGCTCTTTTCATGGGCATTTATCCTGCGTCTGTTGTCGGCAATGAACATTAAAAGAGCTTCATTGAGTATAACTGTCAAGTGGTTCAATAGCTCAACACGCACGTGTGTGTGTGTGTGTGTGTGTACTTGTTTGTGTGACCATGAAAAAGTAAACCAAACCTTCATTCATTGAGGCCTTTTTGCGCTGATCTGCTGTGACTGATTATGTTTACTTCTGTGTTTCCAGGTGAAAAACACTGGCCGGGGCGGTCCCAGAGCCACCACGGTAGGCCTGGGTGTGTATTTGTCGCGTCGGGTCTGGGCTGCCTCGAACCACCTTAGTGTAAATTGAGTCGAACGACGCTTGTTGTGCTTCTGCTCCGAAAAACACGCTAACGATGAAAGATTGGACTCCAAATGTGTGTTCAGAGGCAGCTCAAACCGAAACACTGTTCGATGTTGGTGCGTCGCTTTCTCATTCCGAAAAACCGCTTAACCCAGACGTCTGTGTGACCGCCGTGTTTTGACCGTTTATCTCCATTTACAAGCTTGTTTTTTGGCTTTTTTCCTGTGATTGGTTTGACACGTGTGACCCTGTCCTGTGTGGCTTTGTCGAAGAAGACGTTTGTTTTCATGTTTTGGGGGGGGTCCATTCTGTGAGGAAACCTTACAACGGAGGGGGACTCTCAACGGTTGTGCAGCACAACACTATCCTCAATTAAAAAAAAATAAAAAAAACCTGCAACCGAAGTAGGGCGACGGAGCAGAAGAAGACTCTAGATGTGCCGACTGCAGCCCGTCAGCGCTGTGGTGCAATCCCTTTCCGCCGCCGTGTGCGTGCCGACCATAACTCTGCAATGTATACGTGCGCGTAGCCGTGCGCTGAGCGTGTCCTGGTGTCTTCTGGGGTGGGGTTTCATGCGGAGAATCGATGAACGTGAAGGGAGATCCCTCAGGCGCGCGGTGCTCTGCACGCGGAGTCCTGTTTCCACTCCAGGGAGAGGAGCCCCGCGGACGATAGAGTGACGGATAAAGGCAGTTTTTAATGATGTTACTTCTTTTTACTCATAGAAGACATCAGATAAATCTGTGCTTATCCTTGCTCATGAAACGATGCCCTCCTCCTCCTCCTCCTCCTCCTCCTCCTCCTCCTCCTCTTCTTCCTCTTCATCCTCCTCCTCAAAGGAGCGCTCCAGCTGTGAGACCTGGGCTGGTATTTGATCCTGACCGCATGGAGAAATAACGCGTCTTGTCTGTATCTCTGCTCTCGTCTTGTCTTGATACGACTGTCAAGGTCGGTGGAAAATACTATTTCTCCTCTGGATCCTCCTGTTTGTGTTGATGTTGTGTTTAAGGGGATGAACCGTGTTGATAAAAAAGATCCCATTCGGCGAGGGTATTGACAGCACAAAACAGCGGTGGGGTTTAGCAGAAGAATCCATCTGTAAGACCACCACACACCACCCACGCGTGCCGGGGAAAAAAACTGAACTGTTTATTAACTTCCAACATTGCAGGGGCCTCAGCCTTCCACACATCACCCCCCTCCTCCTCCGCCGCCGTCCCCCCAAAAATAAAATTGACTGGATATGAGTTCTAAAACCTTTAACCCAAAGCTGGCCGTGAAGATTACCTGGGCTCATATGTGAAGGAGCAGAGGCGCTTTATAAAGGTGGGGAAGGAGATGGGGTGGGAGGAGGGAGGAGAGGAGGGGAGATGGGGAGGGGAGAAGAGGGGAAAGGATGGAAGGGAAGAGGTGAGGGAAGGAGAGGATGGCTGAAGAGAGGAGAGGAGACAAAAGGATGGAAGGGGAGAGGAGAGTAGGGGAGAAGATTGGAGAGGAGAGGGAAGGAGAGGAAGGAAGAGGATGGGAGAGGAGAGGAGAGGAGAGGATGGGGGAGGAGGGGAGAGGAGACGAGAGGCGAGGATAGGGAAGGAGGGGCATTTGCTGCATTGAAACGGGAAGTGAATGCTTGACCTTTCAAGGCTCTTGGGACGATTGTTGAGTTATGAGATTAAAGGAGAATTCTTACCGGGAAAAAACTCTCTCCCCGCGATGGTTTTTATGTATTTTTTCTTTCATTGCGGTTGACAAAAGAGCTGGAGGAGATAGCTTTTTTGTAGCCTATTCTAAAAGATGAAGGCGGGAGGAGGACAACCAAAATAAACGTGTGGAGATGGTTCTTTAGAAAGAGTTTTATAACGTCTCGTCACGGCACCGGAAGAGGACGCTACCCTTTACATAAACATTAATAATACAACATCAATAATAATAATGCAAATTCAACATGCGACGAAATGCCACAAGGTAATACAATACAATTAAATCCTTGCACGTACTGTAACGCGATTCAAGCCGGACTGAAAATAAATATATTACACCAGCGAATGTCCAAACACATTTCCCTCTGAATGCCACGGTGGGCCCACTAAATCTCCAAGTGGATTTAGCATTAAGTACCGAACGACAAAAACTAAACCCACTGACCGACCGCCTGGCGTTGGGAAGCGCTGCGTTGTAAACGGCCAACGCCAACGCCACGTCACCGCGACATCGCCACGCCAAGCGTGAGTCTCGACTTTAAAGGCCCCCTGAGTGCGTTGATATCAGCCTCGCGCTCGGACCGCTCTGCGTTAAGAGGTCTCATGAGAAGGCTCAGCACCTCCGTAACGGGGTCGTATTTAAGTCGTTGTCGCCGCGGTAACCTGTGTGTGAGGGTCCGCTGGGTGATGGTGGAGGTGGCGGCGGTGGTGGTGGGGGCGATGGTGGTGACGGCGGTGGTGATGGTGGTGGTGGCGGTGACGGTGGTGACGGTGGTGACGGCGGCGGGGGTGGTGGCGGGGGGTGGTGGTGGTGACGGTGACGGTGGCGGGGGGTGGCGGCGGTGGCGGGGGTGGTGGTGGTGGCGGCGGTGGCGGGGGTGGTGGTGGTGGTGGTGGTGGTGGCGGTGACGGTGGCGGGGGTGGCGGCGGTGGCGGGGGTGGTGGTGGTGGCGGCGGTGGCGGGGGTGGTGGTGGTGGTGGCGGCGGGTGGCGGGGGTGGTGGTGGTGG
>NC_140291.1:757916-781718 GCF_964030765.1 Micromesistius poutassou | reverse complement strand
GGCTGGGGCGAAACAACATGGCTCCCTTTATATTGTGCCACTTCACACATGCCTCTGCTGGGAAAAATAAACACCCGAGATAAACAAAACCAAAGCCGAATAAACCAGAGTGGGAAGGAAGAAGAAAACTTTATCACAGCAGTCGACGGTCGCAGTCTCTGGCTGCCTCACAGGCCCCTGCAGTTGTATCTGCGCCCGTGAGGCCTGCATGACGCAGTGGTCCTACGCCTTGGTACGCCGTCCCCTGTCAGAGCCGCTCTGATCAGGGCTGTGGGGGCAATGGGCCCCAGGGGGCCAGACACCAACAGCAGACACAGGCCTCCTCGCTGCCGGGCCGAGGGACAGACGAACAAGGCAGGGTGACGGGAGGGACGGCCTGATGTGAAGGCTCATTGAGGCTTTTGTTGCGTCCAAAAGCGTTCATAGTTCATACATGAAGGGGGGAGCCGTCGGCAGATCTCTCTTATGTCGCCGCGTTAGCCCTGCCCTCCAGGGGATCATTCAAGACGTTTCCTCCCCCCATTAGCATAGCTCTTTGGTGGTGGAGGAACAAAGAGGAATACATTTGGATACAATGTAAGTATGTAAGGGATGTAAAGGATGGAAGGGCATGGCATCACCATCATTAGTGTAGCATGCTGCGTAGCGCGATAGGCAGGGTGCTGTGTAGCCAACCGGGGGGGGGGGGGGTCGGGGAGGGGGGATGAAAGAGTGTTGAAAGCAGGCGTACAGTTCACCTTGCCATTCCAGTCATGCTTGGAAATCACACACGCACGCACACGCGCTTTGCCCGGATTTCTTTCGCAGGACCGAGGGGTGAATGGGTTCTCCGTTAGCGATTGACGAATCCACGCGGGGCTTTCCATGAAGATCCCACCCCCACTCAATTTGGTCCAAAGTTAACGCTTTCGTTTCAATTCTGGGGTAAATAAGCAAGATATATATATATATATATATAATATAAAGCCCGCCTCCACCACTCCCTAGAAATGCCAGGTTCACACACAGCCTGCAGACACACACACTTAGGCAGAGCCCTGTACAATTTCCCCACCCTCCCATCAAATCACCATCAAAACGATATAGGCAGATGCTATCAGCTACGCTATCAGCAATGCTATCAGCTACGCTATCAGCTCTATAGGGTACACTCTGCAGGGACGGGATTCCATCTTCCATAATGCCTCCTGAAGGTGTCATTTGAGGGGTGTGACGTAGATTAATCCTCACAGCGCTTGATTGATCCCCCTTCAACCCCCAACACACACACACACACACACACACACACACACACACACACACACAATCTTCCTCATTCTTCCTCCTCACGTATCTCCCAGCGCACTGTTTAGAGAGAGAGAGAGAAAGAGCGAGGGAGAGAGAGAGAGAGAGAGAGAGAGAGAGAGAGAGAGAGCATTGCAACAGTACTGAAACATCAGTGTGAAGAACACAGTAATAAATTGCTTCCTTCTCCTCAGGCTCTGTGTGTGATTTACACTGTCTCCTTGTGGGAGCTGGGCACACACACACGCACGCAAACACACACACACACACACACACACACACACACACACACACACACACACACACACACACACACACACACACACACACACGTCTCTCGCTCCATCATAGATTTATTGTCAAGATTTTTCACATCTTCTAGAGAGCGTGAGGGACAGCACGACAGAGAGAGAGGCATTGAGGGAAGGAGAGAAGGAGGGAGGAAGTTAGGGAAGGAGGGAGGAAGAGGAACTGAAGAGGTGCTCCCCTCTCTTCTGTCAGGCAGACTGGAGAGGGAAGATAGCAAAATAACTGCATATTGGCACCGAATGTTCAAAAAACGGGATCAACTGTGGTGTATTCAAAAATATAAACCAAATGGGCAATCTGGAAGGGGACGATAAAACATCTTTACTCACCAAGTTGCCCCAGAAGTAGGAAAGTTTCTTTAGAACGTTTTTTTTCCCTTTTTTTTGCCTTGAAAATCTGCTGGCAAAGTGGAAATATAGAGCAGATAGATTTTTTTATATTTTAAAAACAAAATGATAAAGCTGACAAAAGCTTGGCTCAGTGACATTTTAGAAACAGTTTGCTGCATAGGTGGTTTGAGGTTGCATTTAATCACGCAATCACTTCATTAACTATTGCTTATGGTTATAAAATGTAGGTCCTATTTCATTGGTGTGAATAATAATTAACTAACCAACTACATCTCGATGAGTGGGAATTAAAAGGACAGAAGGAAAAGAATACCTCAGTGTCTCATAAGTTAACGATCACAAAAGTAGTAACATACAACACTTCAATTAGAATGCAAATGGTCTCGGTCTTCCAACACCAAATATCACGTATCATTTCAGTTAATGGATTCTTTTTTCCACAGTGATGATAGCGTACTGACTTTCTAAAAGTACATTGGTTGAAAAATAATATTCAGCGGTTTACAAGAATTTGAGCCATAACTCAGTGAAGCCTTGCAGGGCCAGTGTTTCTCTTAGTGCTACAACGCTGTCCAGGCCCAAATTGCAGCTAAATTGAAAGTTTCTAAATTGACAGTCTTATCTAATCTACTCTTCAACAAAGTAGTTTTCATCCAAAGTAAGGGGTGGGCCCACTTTATATTCACCCCACCATGTGAAAGACTAGGATATCAAGCCAAAGTTGGGACAGAACAGCCTTTAATTAGCATCATTCAAGATAAACTATTAAATTACCGCACTTAAAAAAATACTTGGACTATGGACAAAAGCGGCCCCAATCGATTTCAAACCACATTAATACAAAAGTATAAATAAAAAAAGTATAAAATTGGATATTCTGTATAAAAATATACATCTTTAGAAAAATAGGAGAAAATTGTACTGAAACAAATCTAAATGAGATCTCGACGGTCCCAATCAGGGTGTGCACGGTGGAGGAAACGCGTGCGATAGGAAGTGAGTCACAGAGTGATTGAGTGAGTGCGTGTTATGAGTGAAACACTGAATGAGATATTCCGGTTTGTTGACGGCTCTCTGCGCTGTTGGGAGTGGGCGAGCATCACATTGTCTCGGGAGACGAGGAGGAGAGCGGCTTGTTGTTCTCTGCAGTGCCTACAAACACGCCTCTGGCCTGCCTGACGTCAGAGGAAGAGACGCGCACAGCTTTCCAAGGCTGATATGAAAAATAATGGTTTTTGTTTTTTTTGTCTATGAATGTTCTGGACTTACTGACCGACATAATATTATGCATTTGAGATGGCCCAAAAACATTTAGCATTTCTGTTAACGATCAGCAAAAATAATAATATATATATATTATTATGAAATGATGGTGGCTGACTCTACATGGTTAAACTTGTCATTCACCAAATGGGAAGGATGTGTTTTTAATAATAACAGTGCATACATAATGAACACACAAACACATCTGCAGCAACAAATTGCACATCCAAATCATTTCTTCCTAACACGTAGCATTAGCAGTTGAAAACAGCGTTGACACTCTGGACGGTGTCACAGATTAGCCTCTTCATTCCTGCATCTTATTCAAGGCCCTTGTTTCCTCGAGCCGGTGAAAAGAGAGAGCAACAACCTAAGTAATACCACGTCGCAGAAGAACCGGAATCATCACTGAATACAAATTGTAGAAGAAAACAGTCTGAGGGAAACCATTTATGTACTTGCCCTCAACATTAGAATATAGAATATACTTTGTCTTCCGCCTTTGAACCCATACACCAGTTATTACTGTTTTCTGTGTCCTCAGAGGCATCAGAAAGTGCAGCGGAATTAAATGCGAGGGCAGCTTTTGGTGCGTGCTCACATTTTTACTATTATATTTAATATGAATATGAATATTCAATAACAAACTATTGGAACATTTTTATTTTTTAAACAGAAAACGTATTCATTGCTGTTCATTTTCTCATGTCCACAACCAACCGAGTAAAAAAAACAACAACCTTGATTTAAAATGACCTAGAGCAAACCAACCCAGACCAAACCAACGTGAACAAACCCAACTCCAACCCAGTCCAACCCAGAGGGGGCTGCGCTATATCTGCAGCAGCAGGGCCACACCGGCCAGCGTCCACTTGGAGGGCTTCTCCTTGGTCTTCAGGTTGTAGGTCCAGATGTAGGTGGGGCCCCTCTGCCGGGTCTTGTAGACGGGGCAGGCGTACACGTTGCGGACGTCCTGCTTGTCCACGGGGATGGCCCGGATGAAGATGACCGGCACGGTGGGCGTGAGCTCCTTAAGACGAGACTCCACGATCAAACCGCTCTAGGGGAGGGAGGGAGAGGGAGGGGGAGAGAGGGAGGGGGAGAGAGAGGGAGTTAGAGAGAGGGAGGGGGAGAGAGGGAGAGAGAGAGAGAGAGAGAGAGAGAGAGAGAGAGAGAGGGAGTAAGAGAGGGGGGGGAGAGACAGAGACACACAAAGAGAGAGAGAGAAAGAGAGAGAGAGAGGGATAGTGAGAGAGAGCGAGAGAGAGAGAAGGAGGAGGTGAGAGAGAGAGAGAGGAGGCGAGAGAGAGAGAGAGAGAGGGAGAGAGAGAGACAGAGATAGAAACAGAGGGAGAGAATATCGATGGAAAAGGTGTGATTTTAGTTAATTACTGTACTAAGTGTGAACTACTCATAAATCAATTTATTTCAACACTAAGTACCGCCAACCCTTTTTCGAACAAGCGTTTAAATGCACCATGCGTTTACTCTGAGCCCTTGAGAGGAGGAGAACGTCAAGTTGGCTCAGACTCTGAAGTCGTGCTTCCTCTCAGCGCTAGGCTAACACGCTGCTACCGGCTAACACGCTGCTACCTGCGAACACGCTGCTACCTGCGAACAGCGGCGGCGCTGCTGGAGCACCGGAGCGGAGGAAACGCTGAAACAGACGCGTCTGTCTGGAGGCCGTGATTCATGCCTCCACGATGATGACACACACACACACACACACACACACACACACAGGGGGGGGGGGGGGGGGAATCCATCGAGTGGTTCTAAACGTAACGCTGTCGTCTGCAGGGTAGTAACAGTCCGGTGGATCGATGGGGAGTCCACCTGAACTATCCCTTATCTGGGGCTGTTCTGCCTCACTGGAGCCAGAAAGCAACCAGCAGCAACCAGCAGCAACCAGCAGCAACCAGCAGCAACCAGCCCGATGCTAGGGGTTCGTGGAGGTAGACGAATTTCCGCTCAGGTAGGGCTGTTTTTTTTTCCAGCAGGAGCCAAAATGTTTTTGGGCTGGAAGGCAAGGCATGCATGAATAAAACTGTTTGGATAAGTAATCACCAGTGTACAACAATGTCAACAATGTGTCAAACAAAAAAAAACGTGTAAAATACAGCATCATTTCCTCCCTCTCTACCGCCAAGAGTTGCTCAGCTTAACCTTCTCTGATGTCCCAGAACTCCCCGAATAAAAACTCATTGATAAAGATGAGCAGCTTCATAAGGAATAGTCAACTCACTGCTGCACAGGGGCCCAGAGCTGACTCCAGATGGAGCTGCGTTTCCGTCTCCCATTCACACTCCCCTGCTTACTACCAGCCAGCTCCCCACTACCACCCCACCCTCCACCCAGGCTAGCACCCCCTATACCCCAGCCAGCACCCCATCCCTCCCAGCCAGCGACCCCCCAACCCACCCTCCATCCCAGCCAACCCCCCCAGCCAGGACCCCCTCCACCTCAGCCAGCCGCCCCGGCCAGCCCCACCTCCACCTCAGCCAGCCGCCCCAGCCAGCCCCACCTCCACCTCAGCCAGCCGCCCCAGCCAGCCGCCCCAGCCAGCTGCCCCAGCCAGCACAGAACTGCCCTCAGGCCTCCAGGGAAGAGACAGGAGGAGAGAGAGAGAGAGAGAGAGACAGATGAGTACGAACGAGAGGAAAGAAGATGATAGAAGAGGTGAGAAGATCAAAAAAAAGGTAGAGACAGAAAAAGGAAAAAGGAGGTAGAGAAAGAGATGGAAAAGGCAGAGGAAGCGAGTGGAGCACAAACAGGGTGGAAGAGAGGAGCAGATATCAGAACGGGCAGGAGAGGAACGAAGAGAGGAGATGAGAGGAGAGAGGAGAAGAGAGAGATTGGAAAAGGAGACGAAGGAGGTGAAAAGGGCGGAGAGGCCGAGAATACGGACCGTGGGGAAAAGTACAACGCAGGGAGAAGAGAAAATATAAGAGAAAACCAGAGGAGGGAAGAGAAAAGGAAAAGAAATGGACTTGAAGTTAACGGAAGGGAAACAGTCGTACAGATAAGAGGAGGGGCAGCGGCGTACAAGTTATGGGCAAGAAAAGTGAGAAGGACACGAGTGAGAGGGTACAGACGAAGGGAGGGTGGGAGAGAGACGAAGGGAGGGTGGGAGAGAGGCGAGGGGAGGGTGGGAGAGAGGCGAGGGGAGGGTGGGAGAGGCGAGGGGAGGGTGGGATAGAGGCGAGGGGAGGGTGGGAGAGCGACGGGGGGGTGGGAGAGAGACGAAGGGAGGGTGGGAGAGAGACGGGGGGGTGGAGGAAGGGGAAAGCTACGAGGGCACCAGTGGGCATCTCTTAGCTGCCTCCAACTTTAATGAGGGAGGGGGAGAGGGAGGGGGAGAGGGAGAGAGGGAGAGGGAGGGGGAGGGAGAGAGGGAGAGAGGGAAGAGCCACGGCGGCTCTAAAGAGTGATTTAAGTGTTAAGTGCATGCTCTGCACATTCCCTCATTAGCGGGTCCACGGGGAGGTTCTTGGAAATGTGGGTGTGTGCAGGAGCTGCAGGCTTGAGGACGGATGGAACCTCTGAGAGAGCTGAGTAATGCACTGTGTGTGTGTGTGTGTGTATGAGTATGCGTGTGTTTGTGTGTGTGTGTTTGTGTGTGTGTGTGTGTATGAGTATGCGTGTGTTTGTGTGTGTGTGTGTGTGTGTGTGTGTATGAGTATGCGTGTGTGTGTGTGTGTGTGTGTGTGTGTGTGTGTGTGTGTGTGTATGTGTATGAGTATGCGTGTGTTTGTGTGTTTGTGTGTGTGTGTGTGTGTGCCCCCGGTGGCCGACCGCTAACTAGATAGACATAAAAAAATACAAAAAAATGTTAAAAAAAAACAATTAAAAATGAACTTGCTCAAAGGGCAGGCGGAGGTACGTTAATGAAGGCAGCGCGGAGTCGTGTTTTAGTTTTTTTTCAATGGAATTTGGCTCCGAAATAAAATGTCTGTTAGCATCCTGTCTGTTAGCATTCTGTCTGGTAGCATTCTGTCTGTTAGCATCCTGTCTGTTAGCATTCTGTCTGTTAGCATTCTGTCTGTTAGCATTCTGTCTGTTAGCATCCTGTCTGTTAGCATTCTGTCTGTTAGCATTCTGTCTGTTAGCATCCTGTCTGTTAGCATTCTGTCTGTTAGCATCCTGTCTGTTAGCATTCTGTCTGTTAGCATTCTGTCTGTTAGCATCCTGTCTGTTAGCATTCTGTATGGTAGCCTTCTGTCTGTTAGCATCCTGTCTGTTAGCATCCTGTCTGTTAGCATTCTGTCTGTTAGCATTCTGTCTGTTAGCATCCTGTCTGTTAGCATTCTGTATGGTAGCCTTCTGTCTGTTAGCATCCTGTCTGTTAGCATTCTGTCTGTTAGCATCCTGTCTGTTAGCATTCTGTCTGTTAGCATTCTGTATGGTAGCATTCTGTCTGTTAGCATTCTGTCTGTTAGCATTCTGTCTGTTAGCATTCTGTCTGTTAGCATCCTGTCTGTTAGCATTCTGTCTGTTAGCATTCTGTCTGTTAGCATCCTGTCTGTTAGCATTCTGTATGGTAGCCTTCTGTCTGTTAGCATCCTGTCTGTTAGCATTCTGTCTGTTAGCATCCTGTCTGTTAGCATTCTGTCTGTTAGCATTCTGTATGGTAGCATCCTGTCTGTTAGCATTCTGTCTGTTAGCATTCTGTCTGTTAGCATTCTGTATGGTAGCATTCTGTCTGTTAGCATTCTGTATGGTAGCATTCTGTCTGTTAGCATTCTGTCTGTTAGCATTCTGTCTGGTAGCATTCTGTATGGTAGCATTCTGTCTGTTAGCATTCTGTATGGTAGCATTCTGTCTGTTAGCATTCTGTCTGTTAGCATTCTGTCTGTTAGCATTCTGTCTGTTAGCATTCTGTATGGTAGCATTCTGTCTGTTAGCATTCTGTCTGTTAGCATTCTGTATGGTAGCATCCTGTCTGTTAGCATCCTGTCTGTTAGCATTCTGTCTGTTAGCATTCTGTATGGTAGCATCCTGTCTGTTAGCATTCTGTCTGTTAGCATTCTGTCTGGTAGCATTCTGTCTGTTAGCATTCTGTCTGTTAGCATTCTGTATGGTAGCATTCTGTCTGTTAGCATTCTGTCTGTTAGCATCCTGTCTGTTAGCATTCTGTCTGTTAGCATTCTGTCTGTTAGCATCCTGTCTGTTAGCATTCTGTATGGTAGCATCCTGTCTGTTAGCATTCTGTCTGTTAGCATTCTGTCTGGTAGCATCCTGTCTGTTAGCATCCTGTCTGTTAGCATTCTGTCTGTTAGCATTCTGTATGGTAGCATCCTGTCTGTTAGCATCCTGTCTGTTAGCATTCTGTCTGGTAGCATTCTGTCTGTTAGCATTCTGTCTGTTAGCATTCTGTATGGTAGCATTCTGTCTGTTAGCGTTCTGTCTGGTAGCATTCTGTCTGTTAGCATCCTGTCTGGTAGCATTCTGTCTGTTAGCATTCTGTCTGTTAGCGTTCTGTCTGTTAGCATCCTGTCTGGTAGCATTCTGTCTGTTAGCATTCTGTCTGTTAGCGTTCTGTCTGTTAGCGTTCTGTCTGGTAGCGTTCTGTCTGGTAGCATTCTGTCTGGTAGCATCCTGTCTGTTAGTGTTCTGTCTGTTAGCGTTCTGTCTGTTAGCGTTCTGTCTGGTAGCGTTCTGTCTGGTAGCGTTCTGTCTGGTAGCGTTCTGTCTGGTAGCGTTCTGTCTGGTAGCGTTCTGTCTGTTAGCGTTCTGTCTGGTAGCGTTCTGTCTGTTAGCGTTCTGTCTGTTAGCGTTCTGTCTGTTAGCGTTCTGTCTGTTAGCGTTCTGTCTGGTAGCGTTCTGTCTGGTAGCGTTCTGTCTGGTAGCGTTCTGTCTGGTAGCGTTCTGTCTGGTAGCGTTCTGTCTGTTAGCGTTCTGTCTGTTAGCGTTCTGTCTGTTAGCGTTCTGTCTGGTAGCGTTCTGTCTGGTAGCGTTCTGTAGGGCTCCAGGCCCGCAGTCTGCAGGCTTCTGGTCGCTGCCTGATGTCCTTAAGGACCAGAGACACACTGAGGCATTAGTGTGTTATTAATGTGCTTGTGTGTGTGTGTGTGTGTGTGTATATGTACTGTATGTGTGTGTTTGTGTGTGTGTGTGTGTGTGTGTGTGTGTGTGTGTGCCTGCGTGCATATGTGTGTGCGTGTGCATGTGTGTGTGTATATGTACTGTGTGTGTGTGTGTGTGTGTGTGTGTGTGCCTGCGTGCGTATGTGTGTGCGTGTGTATGTGCATGTATGTGTGTGCGTCTGCAGCACCTGTCTCCGCCTCCCGTCCCGTAATTAGCCCGTTAATATCTCTGTCCCGCGCTAATGTGACAAACGACGCCGGACGACAACAAGGCGTGGCGGCGGGGTTGGGGGGTGGGGGGTGGGCGTGGGGGGGCTCACCTGCGTGTCCCAGCGGGCCCCCTCCATGAACAGGCCGTGCACGTAGGCGCCCTCCCGCGGCGGCGCGGCGCAGTCCTCGCGGTTCTTCTTGGTGACGTCACACTGCAGACACATCCTGTCCAGGGGCCACTCGTTCCTGTGACAAAATAAAAGCGTCGGTTGAAAATACCGTGGCGAAAAATGGATTTGGAGTTATTTAAAGGCGTCGGGTGTGTGACACGGAGATAATTAATGTGACAATCACGGGGGTGAACTCCCGACAGAATGTGGTAACGCGACACACATGAAGGGATGCAAAATGTAACAGTCCGCTGAGTTTATCAACCGGATTGATTTAAAATATACACAGTCCCTACATGCACGTCTGTTGTGCATTCAGGGACCTCAACATAAATAGACAAATTGCAAGATGTGAGAAAGTAATCTGGGTACCAGCCTAGTAAAAGAATATGGATATTAAAGGTGCGGCTATGATGTCTGATTATACTTAATAGTATACCGTAGATAGCAAAAGTCTTAACTATTGATTCAGTGCTCGGTGTGGGACGACTCTCTCAGGAGAGCATGTTATAGAATCTTGAAGTGAACTTATCCAGTCAGCGGCACTCAACCAGTTTCAGGTCAGGACCCCAAAGAAATACATTTAGTGTGACTGTGTTACCCAAGCAGCCACTCACAAAACACTGAGCACGCCGCAGAACGGGGATCCTTTAGCTACAGTACATCATGCACCGTCACGCCCCGCCACAAGTCCTCTTCTACCGAGTCTCTCGGGACGGACGGTGGCCTGAATGTTATTTTCTTTCTAATACTCCAGCCCACAAGTCTGTACTCGAGGTGGCCACATAGACACGAGTCCAGAAATCCAGAACCTGATCCAAAGGATTAGGACCAATCTCGACCCGGTGTTGAGAAAAAGGCCCACCCGGAAACATAAGGCCGAGGCGATTGTAATGCATGGCTCAGTACCGCGTTGTGATGGAAACACCTCTCTGGACTTCTAGGTGTGCTTTCTCAAACCCTGGCTCCCTAAAGTACAGACACCGTTGTATAAAAAGAGATTCAACCTCAGACTGGATCACGACCCATTTTGAGTCCCTCCACGTAGTTTAGGAAACACTGCTGGGAGTCTACTACCAAACTACCAAATCAATCGCCAATTCTTTCCAACAGACTTCCAACAGCCAGAGCAGTGTGTGTGTGTGTGTGCGTGCACATGTGTGTGTGTGTGTGTGTGTATGTACTGTATGTATGAATGTATGTGTTTGTGTATGTGCGTGCGTGTGTGTATATGTATATGTGTGTGTGTGTGTGTGTGTGTGTGTGTGTGTATGTGGGTGCGTGTGTGCATATGTTTGTGTGTGTGTGCATATATGTATGTATCTGTGTGTGTATGTGTGTGCACATGTGTGTGTGTGTGTGTGTGTGTGTGTGTGTGTGCGTGTGTGTGTGTGTGTGTGTGTGTGCGTCCACATGTGTGTGTGTGTGTGTGTGTGTGTGTGTGTGTGTGTGTGTGTGTGTGTGTGTGTGTGTGTGTGCGTACATATGTATTTATGTGTGTGTGTGTGTGTGTGTGTATGTGCGTGTGTGTGTAGATATGTATATGTATGTGTGTGTGGGGGGGGGCTCCCTCAGCCAACCAGAGCCCT
The DNA here is from genome assembly GCF_964030765.1 of Micromesistius poutassou. Classification (NCBI taxonomy): domain Eukaryota; kingdom Metazoa; phylum Chordata; class Actinopteri; order Gadiformes; family Gadidae; genus Micromesistius; species Micromesistius poutassou. The sequence continues at coordinate 770,457 of NC_140291.1, read as the reverse complement.
CTATGCGGTGGACGGCGCGGTGAGGACCCGCCCACCTTCTGGCCATGGCCTGCATGATGGCGGTGAGGAAGGACTGGGGGTTGAAGAAGCCGGCCAGCCACACGGACGTGGGCAGGCAGAAGTCGGCCGCCCAGGCCTCCAGCTCCTTGATGCGGGCCAGCAGGTCGCTGAACCACAGCGTCAGCCCCGACATGGACGGGTAGGCCCGCTGGCTCCAGCCCCCCGGGACCACGTCCAGGAAGATGGCGTTCTGCAGCTCCTCCATGTCCCCCGTCATGGTGAGCTCTCCCTAGGGGGGGGAGGGGGGGAGAGGGGGAGAGAGGAGGGGGGGAGGGTGGGGGAGGGAGAGAGAGAGGAGATAGAGGAGGGAGGGAGAGGGAGGTGGGGGTGAGATAGAAGGGAGGGAGGGGGAGATAGGAGAGAGGGAGGGGGAGATAGGAGAGAGGGAGGGGGAGATAGGAGAGAGGGAGGAGGAGATAGGAGAGAGGGAGGGGGAGATAGGAGAGAGGGAGGGGGAGATAGGAGAGAGGGAGGGGGAGATAGGAGAGAGGGAGGGGGAGATAGGAGAGAGGGAGGGGGAGATAGGAGAGAGGGAGGGGGAGATAGGAGAGAGGGAGGGGGAGGAGGGAGGGAGAGGAGGGAAGGGGGGGTGTCAGTCATTGGGGTTTACAGGGTCTGACTTATGGGCTCAACCCGACCTGAGCTCTGGTGACAGAGCTCCTGGGCGGGTTCTCTACGTTCTATCACAGCTCTGCTGTTCAGACACGGTTCCCTCCATGCCCGCTAAAGAGCGCCTCTCTTACACTGCGGTGGAATGTAGGATGGAATGAATACAGAATGAAGACATTCACCTTGGCCTTTGTGATAAGAATTGATGAGAAAACATGATGATTCTGTTTGGAATATCAAATATGAGCCGACATTCTCGCTGTGTGTGTGCCGGGCTTCAGCCTCACCCGGTCTGGTCGTTGTACCGCACATCTGTAAAATTGCTCAGTGACTTTGATCTCCAGAACAATGCTGACATCTTTCAACAATTTTCACTAATTGCCTTCACACAATTCCCCAAATGTGAAATGTTGTGTTCACATTTGTCTGGGCTATAATGGTTTAATGGTCATAATGGTTTTGGGGGGGGGCTGCATCTTATTTGGAGACCCCCCGGAAGGCCTGATAGCAGCAACACCGAGGTTAACAAAATCACAGAAAAGTGATGTCTGAAAACTGCAAACTCTTTGCCTCTGGTAAATCCCCAGATTTACTCATTCTGATTCGCCAAAAGGACATTCTGAGGAACAGCCTGTGAGCGCATATGGGGACGTCTGCTGTGCATCATTTTGCTGCCGTCCTTTCTGATGCGCTCGCTAATATTTACTCTAATTAAAAAAAGAAACCACTTCCTTTCAATTATGCCAGATGCCTCTTCTTTCTTTTTTTTTTTTTATTAAAGTGTAATACAAAAATAAATGCAAAATAATTTTAATTTTAATTGATTTGAAAACTCATCACCCTCATCATCATCATCATTCTGATCAGCAGTATCATCAGCATCATCATCATCATCATCATCTTCCTCAGCCTCATCTTCATCACAAAGTGCCTGAGTGTGTGTCTGCCCCCTTCACAAACCAGCGGTTGTCATGAAAACACGCGTGCAGACAGGACCTCAGATAAGCACACACACACACACACACACACACACACACCGACTGTACGATAAGGGGAGTAGATGTGGTAGATGGCGACGCCAGACAGCGCACACAAGGAATGTGCGATAAAAAAATAGATCTAACACAACAGTGTGTTCTCCCTCCAGCACTACGACTTTATTGCTGGGATAGGTTTTCGCTGGATTTATCTATATATCCCTCTGCGTGAACCATTCCCCTTCCGGCAATCGGGGAAAAATATACTAGTTGGTTCACGGTTGGAGCAAGACGCACATAGACACACACACACACACACACACACACACACACACGGTACCAACACACTGCCGACGCTAACATCCCTATGTATTTCGCTATAAAACACGAGATATGATTCCATTTGCCGGTACAAAAGTGTGCATGGCGTCTAAATCAGTCCATTTATTGGGGCTGGGGCTGTCGGGAGATCCGAATCTCATAACTCCTGACAAATGTTTTGGCACGCTTTTATTTTAGCTTCGCCTTCCCGTTTTTCTCGTCCCTTTTTTCCTCCTGACACCCGGCGCCTCCGGGCGTGGATACGCCGAGGACAGATGTCTCATTCCGTTTTTTTTGCCCTCTGTAAGCAAGAAGTTGAGTCATCTTTTAAGACTGCGAACGCTGACAAACAGCAGCAAGAGCGAAACGACAAAAGCCTAATATATGCATGAATACTAATATGCCAACTTGTCAGTGTCTGCGACGTCCCCGACAACAAGGAGTGAATCATGTGTGTCAAAGGTAGACACTCTCTCCGTGTTCCGTGTTTGTCTTCTCGTGCGTCGGGGCAATCCCTTATCATTTGATTGAAGGCTCCCGGTGCCGTTCAGCAATTGTTTTAGCGACGATTGAAAAAAAAAACTACATCTAAAAACGTGTTAATTAAACGGTCAACGTCATCATCGCTGCCACGGGAAACCGCTCTTTGCTCAAACCCCAACCCCAGAGCTCACGGTGTGCTAGTTGCTAGCTGCTAGCTTCCAGGTCCAGAGTCCGTGAAAGGATGTTTTGAAGGGGTTCTAATTTTCCATTCATATTAAAAGAATATTCAAACACCATTCTCTTCATTTCAATGCAATACGCAAAGGGCGTCAGCAGCATTTTGAGTGTGGGGTGGACATATTTTGGCGGGGGGTCTAGAGGTCCTCCCCCATAAAAATAGGCCTAGATGCAATTTCCCACATTCTGGTGCATTTGACCATGTTTTTAGATTTAAAATCTCCCTCTTTCATTGTTTTTCCTTGGAGCTGGCATGGTCTGCAATTACTGACTGCTATTATGTCCTGGTGTAATACACAGAGGACTGACACTGACAACTTTTTTGGCACTTTATTCTCTATTTAATGAGAGCAAAATATGAGGATTTAAAATTCACTGAGAGTGAATTAGAAAAGAATGAGGTGACTTTGAGGAAACATATACATTAATGTATAACATAACTACATAACATAACTACATTAATGTCATGCATCAAAAAATCTCGAACAAGTTATGAGGAAACATAAAATGTGTACCTAGGCTACTCAGCGCTTAAATTAGAATCAATCTTAGTGCCTCAGTGCCCTGCAGAACATAAAACTATAACTCAATACAACTGCAAACCAAGGAAAATACAAGGATTTTGGTGAAATAAACTAAAATGTCCTTATGTCCATCTCATCTGTGGAACAGTCAATGTTGGAGACCAAATAGGCTCGAAGGTTTCCTGGTAGGCTAGCCTACGTTTGAATTGTTTTAACGAACCAAAGTTAACGATCTAACATGACCTGGCACTAAAATAAAGGCTAAATATCTGAACAGAAAGAAAGCCTTTTCAGCTAAAGCTGGTCATTTTGACAATGACTGTGTTGCTGAAGTCTGTCGCTGTCGTTGATCCGACTCTCAAAGGCAACATAGGCTTGCTTCTGTGCACGTTTTGAATATGCGTGTGTGTTGCAGCTGTGTGTGGTAAGAAACCAGGAAAACACAGAGTTTGGTTGGATTTCTGTTGATATGGCTATTCCCCCTACTGATAAAGTGGAACGGATTTGATTGTGAAGCAATGGAAAGAATGCTGGACTAGTAGACCAGTCATGCACTAATATTTTTGACGGCAAATGTGGGGGGGGGGGGGGGGGGGTCCAAACTCTTTTTTTTTTAAGGTGAGGGGGACGTGCCCCCCACCAATCATATGGTGGCGACGCCCATGGCAATAGGCTATAGAAAACCCACCGCAAAAATACATTAGAATAGCTAAAGACCTAATTAAAGAAGGAACAAACTCCCATCCCAGCCTGAAGTGGCACCACGGTGTGAACGGGCCCCGCCGTCGTCGGCTCACCTTGAGGCCCAGGGACAGCTCGCGCAGGGTGCGGCGCATCTCCTGCGTCAGGAAGTTCATGCGCTCGCACTCCTGCAGCGCCACCACCTGGTAGGGAGTCCTCTCCTCCGCCCGGGCCAGCAGCTCCAGCATGTTGAAGTCCTCCGGAAGCCTCTCCGTGATCTCCTCCAGCAGCGCACGCACCTGGGGGGGGGGGGGGGGGGGGTGAGGGAGCAAGTTTTTAATTGAGTTTAGTGAATAAAGGAGCGTTGGAGGTAATTGAGTGAATGAGTGAACAAAGGAGGGAAGTGAGTGACTGAATGGGCTAAGTGAGTGAATGAGTGGACAAATGAGTGAAGGAATTAGCTGAGTGTATGCATTTGAAATCCCCACGTATGACATCCCTACAAAGTGTGTGAGGGAGATTAAGTGAATGAACCCGGGAGTGAAGTGAGTGAATGAGTGAGGTTCCTTAAGTGTGCGGATGGGTTGAGCGGAACACTGGAGAGCGACAGAACAGTAAGAGGATAGAGAAGAGCGTACGGGGAGAGGAGAGAGCGAGCGAGGGAGAAGGAGCAGCGCCGAGCGGGGCAAATGAGTGAGCGTGACAGCGTTGTTTGGGGACGAGTTAATGAACGAGCGCTGGAGTGTGGCGCGTGGCGCGCGCCGGGGGGGGGGGGGGGGGGGGGGGGGCACGGGAGAGGCGGAGGAGCGGCGGTGGGCGAGCGAGCGGGCGGGCAACCGAGTGGAAAGCAACAGCCGAGGAGACGCAGAGAGCTGTCAGATCACAGCGGGGGGCAGGGGGGACGGCTCCGTACGGCTCCGTCTGCGGTGGGCCAGTCGTTCAGCACCAGAGGAAATTAAATACAGTGATGAAAAAACACCAAAGGATTGTGAGTGTGTGAGATAAGAAGGACAAGGGGAGTCCTCCTCCACGCTGCTCACAGACCGGTGTGCTGGTGGCCGGGCGCGGTGCGATCCTAATAAATCAATAGCCTCCCTTCCGTTCGTATTGAACATGATAAATAAATACTTGATGAGATAATTGGGGTTCAATCTCATTTGCTCAAAGGCGTCCCCCGCCCCACGTTTGGTCTGAAACATCAGTGTCAACAATTGGAGGATCTGTTACCAGTTTGGAATAAAGGTGGCGGCATTAATATTCATGGGGGGGAAAAGAATAATGCAGCAGCAGCAGCTTGGCCTTCCACACCAGTGTGCTCTAATCCCAGAAGACGATCAATGCTTCATCATATTTCCGCGGCTAAGTGATGTGCAGCCAACGCTCGTGTCGGCAGTTTCCCAAGGCAGCGCCGCGCCCGGAGATCAATCCCGGGATTATGCACAGCACAAAGGATATGAGGTCATCATATCTATGGATTTTCGGTTCAGCTATCGGACGGCTGGGCCTGTCGGCCTGCGGGTGAGAGGGGGGGAATACAAAGTGGAGCCGGTGTACCGACCGTCACCGGGTGAGACAGCCTACAGCGAGGGAGACGGGAGACGGGAAAGGTCACACGTCCAGCCCCGCCCCCCCCCCGCCGAACACGCAACCAAACAGCCAGCAGCGCGCTGAGGGGATACTATAAAAACACCCGTTCTTCTGACGTTGTTGCTCCGCCTGGAACGTTAAACTCTGAACGCGTGGCCAAACAGAAAGGTTGCCAGGACTCCAAAAAAGTTCTGTTCCTTTTGAAAGGCACTTAATCCCTCGCCAGGCTTTGGTTACGTGACGAGAGGCTGGGAAAAAAAAACACCTGAGGGAAAGCTAGGAAGGACACGGGGTTGATGGGAGCTGGACTCCTGGTGTCCAAGCTAATAAAACACTTTAAAATGTACCTCTCTAAAAAGTAGGAGTGGACCGAACTACACGATGGACGTTTACATTCAGCAGACACTGTTATCCAAAGCGACTTCCAGCGGTTCATTCACACACACAGACGACGGTAGGAACACTACAAGGCGACAGCCAGCTCGTCGGGGGCAGTGAGGGTGTGTTCGCTCAGGGACATCTCGACCCGCGGCTAGGAGGAGCCGGGGATCCACCCAGCAGCGTGGCCCAAATGTGGGCCACACCTGGCCCACATTTTGGGGCAACCATCTGGGATTTGCCTAACTGATAATAATAATTATAATAATAATTAATACCCGCCACATTCCCTGCTCATTTGCATAAAGCCAGAGATTGTGACGTACCTTCTCCTCCCGCGTGTCTCCGCCTCCTTCGCCGCCGCCGCCGTTGCGCGGCTGCATCTCCAGCACGGTGCGGAACAGCTTCTCCGAGGTCTGGCTCAGGAAGCCGATCTCGGCGTTGGGGTGCAGGCCGTACAGGTAGGGCGACTCGGCGGGGAGGCTGTCGTCAATGTACTGGACAGGGAGGAGGACAAGACAGCCGTTAGGTCTGAGGACAAGACAGCTGCTAGGTCTGGAGCAGATGGGGATCCCCTTTAATGTGTCACAGACACGTACGATACGTCTACAATTACGCCTACTTCAACATACACAAGCATCTCCTCAAAACATATATTGTAGTCATAGGGACAAACTGAATCCAACCAATACTATTCCCAGTAACCACTGCCTGTCCTTCGATCGTTGTAGTAGTCAAACCGTTTGAATTATTGAAATAGCTTTACGTTTACATTTAGCAGACGCTTTCATCCAAAGCGATTTACAGAAAGTTAATTTTTTAAGAAAAAATATATATCGCTGTCAGTACAGTAAAGATGTTCATAGAAACAAGTGCCAAGCACCTACAACTGCTAGGTTAACCCATTCCCCGTGTGCAACAAGATAGCTAGGATAAGTACAATTTTTAAGCTTTAACGAATTCTGATTGTCTGATTGGACAACAACTACATAGCGTTAGTCATTCAACCTTTCTACCATCATGTTACTGTGATATACAGTTTATAGCGGTAACGTACGTTCAGAATTCAAAGTGGAAATACGTTACGTTCAAACAGCAGTCAAAGTATTACCACAGACGCGGCTTCCGACACATCACACCTAATTCTCGATGTGTTTGTTACGTTAACTTCAGTTTAAGAGTCATGTTTTATTCATGGCCTTCCCGCCGTCGTGGGGCGGAGCGGAGAGACGGGCGCTGAACGGCGAGGGGGGGGGGGGGGGAGTTATTCAGACGCTCGGCGTGGATCAATCACCGAGATGTTAATGACGATAACAAGAGCGACGCCGGGAAAAAAAAACCCTGCCATCTTCCATCTGCCGGTTGGGTAATGAACGCTGATGTGCTTTTAAGCGAAACGTGGATGAAAGCGTGAGTTCAATTTAGAGGAAAAAAAGAGTGCCTCTTTGTACTGCACTTACATTTGATAGTATGAGACATAAATAAAACCTTTTAATCATAATATCTCGGTAAAATGGAAAGTATACGTTGGATACGTTGAAGTATACGTCGCCACTTCTCCACGCGTAACTTTGGACGCCTGCAACTTAGCGTGCAAATTTAACATTTTTATCTGCGGGTGTAAAACCCTTTAAAATGACTAATTTAAAGAGCTAGCCTTATCTTATTTCAATCATCTGATTAACACTTGTCTCTCGCCTCCTCTCGTCTCTCTCTCTCTCTCTCTCTGTTCCCTCCAGCCTCGATCATCCCCCCTTCACTCAGGACCCCCTGTACCGAGGAACCCCCCTGTACCCAGGACCCTCTCCTCACATCTTCCCACCCGCTCCTCTCGCCCTTTGACCCCGTTGAAGTGAGCGAGGAGCCCACAGCTCTGTAGTACCGGGAGAGACTCTGCTGAAGCTTGACTGCAGATGACCCCGTCCTCTCCTCTTGATTCCCCCCTCACCTCCTTCCATGTCCTCTTCCTCTCATGTCCTCCCCTGTCCTCTAATCTCCATAAGGAGATTAGAGGCCCCTCCCTCCCTGAGGTTCCTGGGAAAAGTCCCTTCCCGGGCTCAAGCCCCGCCCGCCGAGGCTCCCAGCCATGGCCGACGTGTGTGTTCCCACTAAGCAGACCTCATGCTGGGTCATAATTAGCTACATGTACCCCGTCCCCACACCCATCACCTCCCCCAGTAGCCCCACAGTGTTCCACGGGGGCTGGGTTTGGGCAGAAGCTCATGGTGGTCTTATTTCGTCAGCTGGCATCCGACCAATGTCAACGTTCACATGGTGTATTTTCTGTCACCTCTCATCATCATCATCATCATCATGGTTTGCTCCTGTTGTCTAAAATGGTCAACAGATTTCATTTATATAGTGCTTGACATTCACCCATTCATACACCGACAGCTGTATCATCAGCAAGCTGGTGGTAGCAGTTAGGGCAGAGGGCCGTCTTGCTCGGGGACACCTCAACACTGAACTAGTAGGAGCCCGGGATTGAACCAGCAACCTTCAGACGGCCACCCAGTCTACCCCCTGAGCCACTGCCACGGTCTCACACCGGGAAGTACAACGAGGCCGAATACAGCCAACTGCTATCTGCTTACTGCATCACATTCATCTAAATGGAACAAATTAAGGTAATATGCCTGCCGAAGCTCATGTTCCCTAATTTCCCCCCCCTTAAGTGAATGATTTATTTGCTGAGGCAAATTTCATATTGCGCCGCAGCAGATGAAACCACTACCTGCACGGAGATTCCTGTGGAGCACTGCAGGCGCACCCCTAACCTGATAACACCCAAACCCATCAAGTCTCCTCCGCACAGAGTGGGAGCCGCTCACGTCAAACCATTATCCTTCTCTGTGTCCCCAGCGGAGCACAGTGAGGGGCGTCTGATCAACAAAACGGCACGACCGCATGTAGCAGAGGAGATGATCGGCGCTGAACGACTGACTCAGTGTCTCAATCAGAAGCTATTTTTATCCCCGGCGATGACTCACCCGCTACATGTTTATTTATTATTTCTCTCCTCTCCCCCCTCCCTGTTTGCCGTGACCTTATCTCTCCGACCGCGGCAACAAACGGACACATTCTCAGAACCGCAGCACACATCTCTCTTGTTCTTGTTTTTGGGGGGGGGGGGGTGACTCACCTGGTTTTTTAAGTTTTTTTTTTAAGTTACCCTTTATTGTCCCTTTTTGGGGGAAATTCTTTCTCTGCTTTTGACCCATCCGGGAGCCGGTGAGCACACCCGGAGCAGTCGGTGAGGGGTGGGGGGGGGGGGGGGTGACTCACCTGGTGGTAGCCGTTGTAGTCGGTGTTGCCGGGGATGAGGAAGCCGGGGGCCAGGGAGTGCTCCCCCTCCACCATCTCTGGCTTGATGAACTCCTCCAGGTACGTGCGGCACAGTCTGCGGTCCCAGTCGTCCGTGATGTGGCCCCCGTACATTATCTCCCCGAACAGGTAGCGCAGGTCGTCATACGGCACCTGGAGGGGGGACGGGGGGACGGGGGGGGGGACGGGGGGGGGACGGGGGGGAGGGTTGGGTCGGGGGGTGGGTGGGTGGAGGGGCGTTCTCATTGTCATGAGGGCATGGCGTGCCAGGAGGTGGCTAATGATTTTTGTTGTTCCGTCTCTGTAATTAAGGTCGCACACAATCAGATTTTCAATTAAGATTAGAAATGAGGGTGAGAGTGTTTCTGTGTTGGTTTTTTTTTTTCTCTTTCCCCAGAGGGACAACGGCCAGTGCACGCGCGCCGCGCCGTGCACGCACACACACACTTGGAAAGCGCACACACGCGTCCACACCGAGCGACACGCGCACATTACAGCGGGCCGTATCGATCGTCCGGGATTGTAATTAAAATGATGTGTCTCATATACCGATCGTTTTGTCAACAAATGGCTGTCATTCAAGGCATTAAGTAGCATTCCCTTGTTATCTTCCCTTCAGCTGGTGACTTAGCAACTCTGTTTTTTTAGCTGCTTCCTCTCTTGCCGTAGCAGCAGCACTTTACAGAACCGTCACGTCGTCAATCCATCTCTTAAAAGATGTAGTGGCACCACACCTAATCACTATGCATTATCTTACACAAATAAATGGGGGTTGGGCTCGGGTCCAGTGGCTTGTCAATCGGGATCCAATTCCAATGACTGATAGCGAATCGATTTACCCCACAACACGAGTAAGCGAGTCATTACACGTGGGGGAAAAAAACAAAGATAATATATTCCTCCACGAATTTGACATACGTCGATGGACGGAGCGCGACCGTCCAAAACACCCCACCCCCCACCGGCCCTCCGTCTGGGAACATGCGCTCCACCAGCGCTCACCTTGGGGTTGGCCTCCAGGTAGTTGTACAGCACGTTGATGGAGATGGTGAGGTCCCCGGTGTTGAAGGGGTACGACCGGTTCCAGCCCTGGGGCCCGAACTTCCTCCTCTCCGCCACCGCTGCGTGGAAGTAGCACAGCGCAAACAGGATGCTCCGGAACTCGTTCTCCCGGGCACACATCTCCAGAGTGTCCTGTGGACAGACAGAGAGACAGAGAGAGAGAGAGACACACAGAGAGAGAGAGAGAGAGAGAGAGAGAGAGAGAGAGAGAGACAGACACACAGAGAGAGAGAGAGAGAGAGAGAGAGAGAGAGAGAGAGAGAGAGAGAGAGAGACAGAGAGACAGAGAGAGAGACAGACAGAAAGATCCTTTAATATATACGTTCTGAAACAGCCTAACTCTGACCCTGTTTTGGAACCCCAACCCCATTCTTGCACCTATGCCTCACCTTAACCCCTAACCCGAAGCCAATGTGTAGTCACATGCTGTTAAAGTAGATGCTATTTTGTTTTCACTTATTTGCCTAATTCACAGGTATAACTTGTTAAAATACACTAACAATGTGATGTAAAATGTAACCTCTACAGCACTACACTGCTACACCCAATCACTATGCAGAAGGAACGTTTGCCTCAGACCAATCAAAAGCCGCCTTCATGATCTTGTCTGGGATTTTGTCTGCCATGCGAGTGCGACCACTAACTCCTTAACTCAGTGTTTCTGAGACTAAAGGGAGCTCTTAGGCCCAGCATGGTAAAGCCCTGATGAGGTTTATTAGCAGCATTATGATTGTTATTAGTACATTAAACAGTGTGTATCTGCTTGACCTGGCGCCTCGTCCTAATCGTCTCCATCTCTACTTGATGGTTATGACTGGGGGGGCTTTTATTTATTCATAAAGTCATCTTCTTTTTTAGTGACTCCAGTTGTAAAGTGAAGCGCCTTGCGGGGACAGTAAACATTCCCACTCCCTATATTATTAAGCGTTCTCCATAAGAGCATGACAGAGCGGAGCCGGAGGGCGTGTGTATCAAAGACTGCAAACAATATGAACGTCTGAGCGTGTGTGACGTCACCCGTTGGTTAACCCACCACCGTTCTCGGGGGTGTAGATTTCCCGTGCTGTTATTTTATTAACCGGCAGGGGAATGGATCCATGTTTGCCGCATCGAGGGCGGGGCTTGCACAGCCGCCTCCCACCGGCTCATACGCCTCGGCCTTTGAATGTACGACGATCCGATCTCGGTTGTTTACCGTTGACTTACCGTTAACGGCGGCCAAGTCATTCTACCCAAAAAACCACCAGTTAATCAACGACACGCTAGTCACTTACTAGCACACTTACTAGCATGCGTACGAATCATTTGTAAAAGATTTGTACCGATTTTTCTTACTGGTTCCGCACCACAAACAAAACAACAACAACACGACAACCTGGCTGACATTTGAGCGGAGGCCGTGCAGCCGGCAGCGGTACAGGCGGCCTGCTGTGTGGCAACAATAAGAGGCAGAGGCAGCGCCGCACGCGGCCCGCTGACGGGAGGTCCCTCGCGGCGGCGGCGGAGGCTGCCCGGGGTGCGCGCGCGTGTGTGTGTGCTAACAGGCAGACAGACAGATAATACAAACGACTTTAGAAAAGAAAATAACAACCGCCACAAGATTTCCTTTTAATTGACACAACTTGTCAACTGCTATCAGCCTGCGACCGCCTCCGGGGCCCATGGTGCCAGACAGGAGAATATTAATACGAGTACAAATAATAATAGTAATAATAATTTAAAATGACGTCTGTAATGGAGGAGGGGGGGATATTGGGGTTGAAGTCGTGGGGGGCAAATTGAGGGGGGGGGGGGTGGGGGGGAGGGGAGGTAAATAAGTATGGAACTCCAAACACAAATCAAAACTCAAGCGTAGCGCACAAGCAGAAGCTGAACTTCATTGCGTCAAAGGCGTCACAGCGGAAGGCATGTCAAATCCCACGAGGGCCATTAAGACCTCTGAAATCGATCAGCTGACAAACAATCGGAGGCAGAATAAACAGATCCCACGCCGAAAAGTCGCGCTCTATCTACGTCCACGCTGCCAGTTCTGCTGTTTGGAGGGCTGATAGGGGAGGGTCAGGATTTGGGCGTCTTGGCCTGTCTTCGATGCTTCCCGGGGTAAGACGAGAGCACAGAGACCGCCTTTTTTTGTAGACGGCTTCAGATCCCTTTTGATCCCTCGTTGGTACCGGTGAGCGTTAGCACGCTGAGGTGAGGCCTCAGGCTACAGAGCGTTTGCTCTAACTCAAAAAACACCATCCAAACATTGCACACATGATCAACTGTGTATGTCTGTAATAAACTACGTTACAAGGG
>NC_140291.1:700416-742916 GCF_964030765.1 Micromesistius poutassou | reverse complement strand
AGTCACTTTGGATAAAAGCGTCTGCTAAATGGCCAAAAATGTAAAATGTCAAACTACCTTGTCAGGGCTGTTCTTATGCGCTTACTTGAGTCGTACAATAGAAACGTAACACTTGTTTGGGTTAGAATCCACAGTGGTTTGCCAGCTGCCTGATTTCAGAACACGGTTACTCCTTGTAGAGAAATCATGGTTTATTCACATCTCAATGACGTCCACAAACAACCTGGGGTCTTAGCGAACCGGCCCAGTCCTTTAACCTTGTTAAACGCGGCCTTCTGCGACGTGGATAATTAATGCCGGCGCTGCTGCTTGGAGAAGTCATTCGTTGAGTGCAAATGAGTCATCGATGAGCTCAACGTTTGGTCAGCGGGGTTAAGATGTCTGCCCTCTGACCTTCTCCGTCTCCAGAACGGTCAGGTCAGCAAAGAGAGGAAGGAAAGAAAGAGACGCGGAAAACTCCTCCTGCCTGCCGTCAGGCGGGGTGGAAGGCGGCTCACCTCACGGCGTACGTCATGCGGTCGGGCCGTAGCGCTCTCATCATGCACAGCTTCTGCAGTGACGTCTTGCTCTTCCACTCCTGGGGGAACTTCTCCCGCTCCGGACACTCGCACTCGGCGAACTTCTGCCAGCGCTTGGCCGAGCCCTCGATGTCCCGGTCCAGGTTCCGGAACTCCTCCATGGCGCACAGCGACTTGGAAAACACGGCGGGAAACGGATTAGTTCTGGACTGGACTGAACTGGACTGGACTGGACTGGACTGGACTGAGAAAGTAGTGACAGAAGACTAGAGTGCATCGAGTGTGTTCTTGGTTTAGGGCTGCAATTTACTATTGTTTTCCGTTGATGATCTAGTCCAGAAGACGGTATAAATTATAAATGCAAATAAATGTTATAAATGCAAATTCCCGCCAGTTACGAGTGCAAAGTGACGTCTTTAATTTGTTTGCTTTATCCGACAAGCAGCCCAAAGAAGCTAAAGTATTTATCTTTTAATGATACATGAAACAAATATGAAAATTTCTAAAGCATTAAGCCGCCAATATTTGGCTTGGTTGTACTGGATAAATTACTTTAACAATAAATAGATTCCCAAAATTTGATTACGTACATTTTCTGTGGGTCAACCAATCGGTCGATCAATCGTTTGTCAGCCTTACAATGGATAAGCTCATTGACAGAGCACTCATGAAATAAAAACGTTGATCATCCATTCATCATTTGGAATCCAGGAGTCTCACCCTGGCTCTCGCCCCAGCCCAGCCACACCCCGCCACAAAACTCATTTTATTTTCACAAAAAAGAAAATCCCTGTCCTTTTGTTTTAGAATAATCATAAAAAATGTCGAGGAAGGCAAAATATTTTTCTGCAACCCCTGGCAGATGTGGAACGTTTCCGCCGACGGAGGGCCCCCCTAGGAGATGGCTCCACAGACGCTTAAATTTGGTTACTTTTCTCTGTGTCAAATCATTAGGAAATAAATCCTTTCTTTTCACTTGCAAACACATTTAAGACGCCCCATTTGGTTTGTGAAGGGCATTTGCCATTATTTATGATATTTTATTATATTTATGTATGGACGGAATAGTAAACAATGGAAAATTGTGGTTAATTGCAGCTTTACACCAAAGTCCTCGCGCTGAGAAGTCCAACCAAAGGCAGTTTATCAGTGAGCCACAGTCAAGACTCCAGCCAGTTGGGCACGTTTGTTTTTCGCCGTAATGAACAGCCAAAGGCACTTGGATTGTTTACCACTTGAGTAAGTGCCACATAGGGGAAAACACAAAAGTTGGGGATGACAAACAAACCAACAAACCAAAAAAGTAGCAAATAAAAGCAGACGGGACAGCTTATCTGTCCGGCGTTCGTATGAATAATGTCGACTCAAACAGAAACGCTGAGCAAACATGATCCCTTCCACTTCATGGCGAGGGGGGGGGGGGGGGGCATATGGAATATGCATCTGTTTGCAGAACCTTCGCGCTCTTATTGTGGCGATCCACCTGACAGCCTTTTTATCTAATCTGGGGGATGGGGGGGGGGGGCACTAGGTGCAGTCCGACGTTCTCGATGATGAGCGCACAGCAATACAAGGACACGATGCGGTTCACTCCTCAAGCAGACATGCAAACGCAGACGCAAACATGCAGACGTGCACGGACACTGACGCAGTGAAAACGAAACACAGGACATGAATGTGCGTGCACACAAACACACACATGCATGTGTGCACAAAAGCCTTACACACACACACACACACACACACACATTGTCATAATGAAACAATGCATGAAATTACACTTAGATTGAAAAAACTAGACTCAAACTACCAATCAAATGACAGCGAGGTTGAATGCCTCCAGATTTCCCTGGTTGCTAGCGATAGAGACAGGGAAAAAATCTGACACCCTTTTCCAACATTAAAATGGTAACACATATCACACATATATAGAAAAGTAATGAAAGGTCATTTTGGTTTAATAACATAGTCCACAGCTACTTTTGACCCTGCGGAGTTCTCCCCTAGCCTTCACACACACACACACACACACGCACACACACACGCACACACATCCATACAGCCAGGGTAATCGGGGCCTTCCATCCACCTTCGAGATCCACCCAGACCAGATGACGAGAGAGTGCAGGGAGGCCAATGGTTTAAGGATCGCTAAATACTGAGAAGAAAGGTTGAAACATTCATGAGCAGAATGAGAGAATGCGAGGGGGAGAATGAGAGAACGCGAGGGGGAGAATGAGAGAACGCGAGGGGGAGAATGAGAGAACGCGAGGGGGAGAATGAGAGAACGCGAGGGGGAGAATGAGCGAGACTGCGAGGGGGAGAATGAGAGAACGCGAGCAAGAGAGCGTGAGGGAGAGAGCAAGACAGAGTGAGAGAGAGAATGAGCGAGCGAGAGAGAGAGCGAGAGAGAGAGCAAGACAGAGCAAGAGAGAGTGAGAGAGCAAGACAGAGAGAGAGAGAGAGAGAGAGAGAGCGAGAGAAAGCGAGAGCAAGAGCAAATGAGAGAGACCCGTTCCATTGAGAGCAGGAGAGAGCAACAGAGAGCGAGAGCGAGAGAGAGCAAGAGAGAGAGAGAGCAAGCGAGAGAGCGAGCGAGAATGGGTTAGAGAGAGCGAGAGAGAGCGAGAGAGAGCGAGAGAGAGCGACCCGGTCTATTGGGTCTCCTGGGTCTTGCATGTCGCTGTTGCCACTCAAAGAGCATCTGACAGGGGTTGGGAAGCTATGCTTTTCCAGTCAGCAGCCACTTAGTGGAGCTGAAAGCACAGTGTTGTGTGCGTTTAGATTAGTTGATGAGTCTGGCGGGTACAAGTCAGACTATTTGCATAAAAGGATGAGCGAGATTAGAGCAAAGTGGTGGCTTGATGAGCGAGGTGGAGGAATGCGATTGGTGTTATCTCCTCCACACAACACCTACACAACACACGGAATGACACTCGATTCCAAACAGCCATGATGATATTAAACACAACAACGTCTGCGTTACGATCGGTATTACTATCATTCGGGCATTTTCTTTTTTTTCCAAGGCTAAAGTGACTGCAGTGGCGTCTGGCTTAACATTAGCATACTATTTTGATGATGACAATTTCAATGACAAAAAATGTTAATAGGTTTTGCTAAGTGGGTGGAAGTGGCCGCCGGTGTATCAGATAACCAGTGTTTCAGCATGACGTGACGGCTCACTCCCAGAGGAAGGCTCCCACACGTTCCCACTACCTACAAAGGAACTTCTGCTTCGTCTGACACCGACGTCAGTTCATTGGAAACCTCTCCCCCCCCCCTCGCTCTCTGGTGTATGATTTATATGTTTTTAAATCAGCTTTAGTCGTCGTATTACTGCTACAAGACCAGCAATGCAAAAAAAAGATTACAATCTACTTTTCTACTCGTCGGGTAAAAGGGGCGCGGGATCCTGGCGGATGTCGAAGAAAGCTTCAGGGTTTCTGCGGAGGATTGTTAGTAGCCCTGCATTGTGTTTCAGCCAATCAGGACAGTTGGTTTTAAAAGATGTAGCCGGAAATTAAATGTCGCCCGCTACACCCGTTATTTATCAGGAATACGATTTCTGACTGCGAGGGGAAAGGAAAGCCAGATTGGATTTGAAGGCTCGGACTAAACTGCAATTTGAGATAAGCAGCAAGAATGATCTTCTTTCTATTCAATACTTCCCTTAACCCCTTTCCGAAGCAACATCAAGAATATCTTTATTTCCTCCAAGCAGCCTCTACAGATTGCAGGCAAGATCAGTTGCATTGATTTTGTGCCAGTTATTTATATTTTGGATGGTAGGGGGAAGAAAATAGCTGTGGAGGCAAATTGTCCAAACTGATTTGACTGTCCACACTTGTAGTACAGTACTGAAGCTGTGTAGCAAAAAAAACAACCTCAACCATCTGCCTCTATTGCCTCTTCAGCAAAGCCTAAGTTACCCCAATAGAAGCTCAGTCAAAAATAACTAAACACACAGCATTTACAAAGTGCTCTTTGCTCGCCACCGTGACCGCTCAAAGCACTCCACAATTAACTCTATCACCCACTCACACTCAGGCGTTACATTTACACACACTGCAGAGAAATGCACCGCTGCATTAAAAGTGTCGGTTTTTGCCAGTAGTTGACGCAGGACTCCCGGGTGTGACGAGCCAGCGCCGCCTCACCTTGATGCCTCCCCAGGTGTGGTTGGTGAGGAAGTCCACGGGCGAGGACACGCCAGGCATCACGGGGTACCTCAGGAGGAAGTCCAGCTCCACCGGGTCGATCTCCTTGCTCATCAGCAGGATCTGGAGACGGGAGACCGACAGCAAGACAGCACAGAAGAAGCTCAACTTTCTGTTTCATTTATTTCGCAGCCCCCCCCCCCCCCCCCCCCCGCTGCCGAGACAGCCCTCTTGAGTCTCCGTCTGGTGGTGGTGGTGGTGGTGGTGGTGGTGGTGGGCGGTGGGGGAATTCGATCGGGTCGGTTCAAACACGGAGCCATGTCGAAACCCTCTCCCCCCTCTTGCTTTGAGGGGCTTAGAGGGCTAACCCTCTAAAAAAAAAAAAAAAAAAAAAAAGGGCCGTCCTTCATGTCCCCCTCTCCCCCCGACTCCCCGACCCCCCCCCACGCTGGTCCTCCACCCACCTGGAAGACGAGCTGGGCGGTGAAGGTCAGCTTGTCGCACTCAAACAGGCCCCGAGTGGTGTACTGGAAGATGGAGGAGGTGATGCTGTCGATGAGGTTGGAGACCCGCTGCTTCAGGCAGTCGTCGGGCAAGGCCTTCTGCACCGCCTTCTGGAACACCACGCTGAACGCCTGGGGGGTGGGGTCGGACACACAGGTCACATCGGGAGGCGTCGCTCCCGCTCCCGGAAGGTTCTGCTCCTGCTAGGGGCGCTTTCAAACGTTCTACCTCAAGCTGAGACTACTTCCTGTCTTTTATCCACTGCTCTGGGTCTTTATCGTCTGTCTGTTCTATTTCATTCAACGCTGTAAATTGATGTTTTAATGGAGCTAAGCTGCACGCCACTTTGTGGTCAGGTTTTTAAATGTGCTTCATAAATCTCACCTTTTTGTTTTCTGGGTTGGAGTCAAACTGAGAGTATGTATGCTCTAATGTCTCGTCTGTTGTTATCGTCTGTTTGTCGTATTGGATTTTAATAAGCACATTGCGGTTTTAATCAACCTAAGTGGTACTTAACCACCGCGTGGGCCCACCCTGGTCGTTTTTTACATGTTCTTTAGAAATAAACTGACTTGACTCTAATGGATCCTTTCGTTATCAGAATGACAGCATCACCCGGGTCTGAGGCTGGATTTAGGTGATTTAGCTCATCAATTAACATTAGGGAATTTTACGTGAAATATCAAATGACATGCTCGAACATTTATAAAAAAAATCCCATTGGGGAAGAGTCGCATCAGCTGGTCGGGCTAGTGTACAATATAACGACCCAATATAACGAATCTATCGCTTTCGATTATCCCGTTTACGTCGGCGCTTTAATGGAGGACGATAAAGAGAAAACAAATGAAACGCTGAAACGAAAAAGAAAAGAAAAGACGCCGGCGCCCGACGCCATGATCCCTCCATCCCCGCTGCAGACGCCAGACGTCTCCGGCCTAATTCCCTTCCCTCTGCCAGGGTCGCACGCCCAGAATGTAACGAGCCTCTGGTCTTAAGATCCCGGACGCGTCTGGTTTCCATCGCTCCGGGTCGGGGCTACGCTACGACTCTCTGAATGCGTTCCGCGGCGCTGTGTGTTCCCCCCTCATCTCCCTCCGCCCCTAACGGCGGGCCAGAGATGGGTGTGAGGGGCTGGGCGTGGGGCTGGGCGTGGGGCTGGGCGTAGCGCCGTCTGGCTCTTGAGCGGTGCTGTGATTACAAACTGTTCTCCAGCAGCCCGGGGGTAGGCTGCCCCTAGCCCGCAGCAGTCCAGCGCGTGAGAGACCTTGCTACACTACGCGTAATTAAAAGCCGAGGTAGCTTGCATAAAACACGCGGGGCAGAGGGTGAGGATCCACATGGTCGTCTTTTTTGCATTTTTTTCCCTCGTTCTCTTCGCAGAGTAGCAGCAGGCGGACGGTGAGATGAGAGGAGGGGGAGGGAGGAGGAGAGAGGGGGGTCTACCTTGAGGGAGAACTGGTACATGGGGTGGATCTTATTGAGGTCGTTCATAATGAAGTAGAGGAGGGAGGCGCGCGCGGCTGCGACGCGGTAGTGCTCCCGGGCCTCGTTGATCTGGGCCTCCGTCACCTTGGCTTCCTTCACCTGAGAGACAGACACACACATACACACACACGCACACGCAGGCACACACACATACACACGCGCACACACACACACGCACACGCACACACACACACAAACAGAGACACACAAACAGAGACAAAGATGCAGATGCAAAGAGGGTGAGCAGGAGACACAGGCAAATGGAGCATCACTTACGAACGCACAAAATCAACAACAACAAAACAAACCAGGATTCGTCAGTAATAACGCAGATACAGACACACGCGCGCACACGCACACACACACACACACACACACACACACAAACAAATACACTAACACACACACACACACACACACACACACACACAAACATGCAGGATTTATCAATCAACTAATGATCAAATGATTTGCTGAGTTAATAAAATACACTGCGCTCAGAAGCGGAAGAGATTCCAATTTCACGGTGAGCCGGAATGTTCCCGCACCGCACACAGCACTACAGTTATGTGTCTTCTCTCCTCTGCTTAGCACCTGAGCCATTACACTGCAGCTGAGGAAACACCAGCGGACGGAACATAGAGGAATGTCTCGCAGGCGCTTTCAAGTGTCAGGGACAATGTTGAAAGCAGAAAGTCATTTAGTTTTTTTTGGTGTTGTGTTTTTGTCCTTTTTCCTTTAGTGGCTTGCTGGAAAACAACAGAATGTTGTGGTCTCATCATGTTCGTGACCTTAAAGAAACCTCGACGAGAAACAACAGAGATAATCAGGCCGAGCGAGTGGCTTAGAGGGAGAGAGAGAGAGATATTGAGAGAGAGACTGAAGGAGGGGGAGAGAGAGGGAGAGGGAGATAGAAAGATGGTGAGAGAGGGTGTGAGATGGAGCGAGGAAAAGAGTTACAGAGGGAGTGAGGCAGAGAGATGGACCAAGCCTCAGAGCGATAGAGAGAGAGACAGCGAGAGAGAGAGACAGAGCGATAGAGAGAGAGACAGCGAGAGAGAGAGAGAACGAGAGACAGACAGCGAAAGAGGGAGCGAGAGAGAGCGAGAACAAGAGACATACAGTGAAAGAAAGAGAGAGACAGAGTGATAGAGGGAGTGAGTGAGCGAGAGGCAGCAAAAAAGAAAGACAGAGAGTGTAAGACGGAGAGAGAGAGAGATGGAGAGTAAGAGAGTACGATTGGCCGAGAGAAAGCGGGCGAGAGGCGGAGGGAGAGCGGGCGAGAGACCTTCTCCTCTATGTCGCCGGCGGTCAGCTTGGTGGTCTCCAGGTTCTCCACCAGCTCCGTGTCCCCCAGGAAGTCCCCGGAGGCGGAGGACAGGCGGGACAGCAGGTTGTCCTCCAGGGTCTTCAGGGTGATCTTGAAGCCGTTCTGCTGCGTGGTCAGGTTGGACTGCGGGGAACGGAGACGGGAGGAAACACGTGGAAGCACGGGTTAACATGTTATCACGGTAATCAGGGGGAATGTTACAGAAAAATATATACACCATATGCTTGTCAATTTAAAAAATACCGTTATAAACAGGGAAGCTTTAGGTCTTTACGATAAGGATGGGGAAATAAATGCGGGAATATCAAATTGAAAGTATGGTATCGGACTAAAGCTAGTTCTCATTTGCCTCTGATCATTTCAAATCTCATATTTAGATTATTTAACAGGATTTCATCAAATCGCAGTTCATTTATAATATAAAACATGGGTACCACCGTAAGTCAACATCTTCATTTCATGACGATAACGGTACTATTCAAAGACAATAAAACGATAATATTGGATTATTAGTCCTGCATACAATGCATCACATGCCATGCAACAGAAACATGCCCAAATCAAGTGAAACAACACACTGTAACATTTGAAACGTGTCAATATTTCTGATCGTCCTATTCCGATATTTCAACATCGGACGCAGAGAAGAGCGAAAGGCGTTGCTTCTCTCAAAGGGCTGGTCGGCGGCGGCGGCTGTCAGCGCACGTTTAGCCGCAGATTCACGGCCAAGGAAATCCATTTCTGGAGTGTAAAATGAGGTATAGCTGTCGGAGGCGTGGGGGTCCGCGGCGAGAGGAGTGGACATTGAAGGGCGCCTCAAAGGCAGCGCTAATCAATATCACCCCCCCCCCCCCCCCTCTCAGAATCGGTTATCTGTGGCCGTGAAAGGCTGCTGCGCTGCGGGCTGGATTAGCACGCTCACGTCTGTTGGCTGACACTGGGGTCTCTGCCAAGTGACCTCACCGCTCGCTGGGATGAGCCCATCGATGGGTACCGGCTTTGATGCTGGATAACACACACACACACACACACACACACATACACGCATCTTCGTGCACGCACACGCACACACACACGAGCATGCGGGCATGTACGCGCACGTGCATAGCATAAATGCATGCGCACACATATTGACACACACTTGGGACACACACGCACACCCACAGACACACACACACGCACACTCAGCTTGATTATAATGGGTGTTTTCTCTAAGGCTTCGCCATATGGATGAGAGACCCTTTTTCCCTTTTCCTTTCTTTGATGTGTGGTTAAAAAGAAACCAAAAAAACCTGAAACACTTTGAAAAGAAGCAAACGACTCCCCAACACTTCTGAGACGCTGGCAGGGCAAAGACAGCCCTCATGTCCTCCCCGCTTTGTAGTCTCTGGTACGGCCTGCCCCCCCCCGGGTGGTCTCTGGTACTGCCTGTCCCCCCGTGTGGTCTCTGGTACTGCCTGTCCTCCTGTGTGGTCTCTGGTACTGCCTGTCCCCCCCCCCCCCCACCGGGTGGTCTCTGGTACTGCCTGTCCCCCCCCCCCCCCACCGGGTGGTCTCTGGTACTGCCTGTCCCCCCCCCCCCCACCGGGTGGTCTCTGGTACTGCCTGTCCCCCCGGGTGGTCTCTGGTACTGCCTGTCCCCCCCCCCCCCACCGGGTGGTCTCTGGTACTGCCTGTCCCCCCGGGTGGTCTCTGGTACTGCCTGTCCCCCCCCCCCCCCACCGGGTGGTCTCTGGTACTGCCTGTCCCTCTAGATTAGGAACAGACTAGTTTATCACCTGGTTTAGATTATGTGAACACTCTAGTTAATCACCTGGTTTAGATTAGGGACACACTAGTTCACCATCTGGTTTAGATTAGGAACACTAGTTTATCACCTGGTTTAGATGAGGAACACTAGTCTATCATCTGGTTTAGAATAGGAACACTAGTTTATCATCTGGTTTAGAATAGGAACACTAGTTTATCATCTGGTTTAGATTATGACGACTCATCTTGGCTAATCAGCCTTTGCCATCATTATACACATTTTACAGACCAAATGGCAAAATGAAAACACTGAAAATCTGTGACTTCAATTAAGTTGCAGCCCTAAAACACACACACACACACACACACACACACACACACACACACACACACACACACACACACACAGCTGGGCACCCTGTTCTCTGCACCCATTACCCGCGGCTGGTGAGCCACTCAGCGATGCTGACACATCCTCACTGAGTTCCCGCTGTCCTACTGGCGCCTTCTCTCGCCGCCATCGCCTTTTTAATTTGGCGGGGAGCGACTGAGCCAGTGTGAAGCAGGCGCTAGTGTTTGTTAGTTAGTGTTTGTTAGTTAGTGTTTGTTAGTTAGTGTTTGTTAGTAAGTGTTTGTTTTAATTTGGTGGAGTGTGTTTGGGTTGTGACAGCCCAGAGCCGCCATCTGGCCGCAAGAGACAAACGGGCAACGGAAATCAAAAATCCCGGAAATAAAAATTGATAGAACAAATAATGAATACATATGAGCTGGAACGGGATGTTCCACCAAAGAGAAAGGTCGTCAAACCCGGAGTGATGTGATCGTACATTGAGTAACCGTCCCAAGGATGTGCTATGGGTGTGATTGTGTGTGTGTGTGTGTGAGTGTGTGATTGTCCATTTGTGTGTGCTTGTGTGTCTGTTGTGTGTGTTTGTGTGCGTGAATATCCCTTTGCGTGTGGGTTTGTCTGTGTGTGAGTGTGTGCAT
Source organism: Micromesistius poutassou (assembly GCF_964030765.1). Lineage (NCBI taxonomy): Eukaryota > Metazoa > Chordata > Actinopteri > Gadiformes > Gadidae > Micromesistius > Micromesistius poutassou. The sequence goes on along the minus strand of NC_140291.1, from coordinate 732,180 downwards.
GTGAGTGTGTGTGTCTTGTGTGTCTGTGTTATTGTGCACGTGTGTTCGGCATGCATTTGGCGTGTTTGTGATGGTCCGTTTTTGTGTGTGTGTGTGTGTGTGTGTTTGTGTGTACGCATGCGTGTGCATGTGTGATCGTACACATGTGCACTTGTGTGTGTGTGTGTGTGTGTTTAAATGTGTGCCGTTAACTTTTCAGGAGTCTTCCCACGGGGTGGGGGTGGGGGGGGGGAGGGGCTGTATCCAGTTCAAAACGTTCCCCAATGACTCCCATAATGAGGCAGATATGAACGGTTAGCTCTCCTGCGGCGCATCACACACCTAATTGCCGCGCGTTGCGGTAAAAAAAAGAAAGAAGCAACCCGCATAAACAAACAGCCGTCGCAGCGGCTAATTGTCACGGAGAGACGCGATGATACGCAGACGATAGCGCTGCAGACAAAGGGCCCAGTGATGAGCACCACACGGACCCTGAGGTCCAGGAGGAAGTCACCGCCAGACCCCGGGTCCCACACACACACACACACACAAACACTAACGCACACACCCTCACACTGTGTCACACACACACACACACACACACACACACTAACGCACACACCCTCACACTGTGTCACACACACACACACACACACACACACACTAACGCACACACCCTCACACTGTCACACACACACACACACACACACACACACTAACGCACACACCCTCACACTGTCACACACACACACACACACACACACACACACACACACTGTCACACACACACACACACACACACACACACACACACACACACACACACACACACACACACACACACACACACTAACGCACACACCCTCACACTGTCACACACACACACACACACACACACACAGACCCTGAGGTCCAGGAGGAAGTCACCGTGAGACCCGGGTCCCACACACACACACACACACACACTAACGCACACACCCTCACACTGTCACACACACACACACACACACACACAAACAGTAACGCACACACCCTCACACACACCCTCACACACGGTGTTGTTCCTGAGCCCCCGCCCCCCCCCCCCCCCCCCTCCCAAACAGGTAACAGCTAACATTTAAGCTTCTTAGCGCGCCGCCGCCGCCGTCTGCAGCTAAACAAGCTCCCTCTTTATCTCCTCTATCCGCGTAGTCATCTTACGGCTCAGCGCCGACGCTAACCTCATTAGCGGCATAACGGGCGCCCAGTCAGCCAGCGCGACGGGAGCAGGTACGGAGCCCACCTCCGCCGCCGCCGCCTGTTGTCAGCCCGCGTTGTTTACCCCGCGTTGTTTACCCCGCCGCCAGAGCCCCGCTTTCCCGCCAAGCCCCGTTGTTGTTGTTGTGACGGTGAGGTTCTTCCCTTCCCGTACCCGGCGCACAACAAAGCACAACACTAAACTACCCCCCTTCACCCCCCCCCCCCAGCAGACCGCCTCTCCCTTTCTAACTCGCAGCATTAATTAAAATGATACACCGACTTCCACAATGCACCCCCCCCCCCCCCGTCACCCCTCTCTCGTTCCTCCCATCTCTGTGAAGCGCTAATTAAACAGGGGTTCGTTAAATCACATTGCACGTCTCCAGGAGAGATCCGCTGTTGTTCCCAGCGCTGGATGGATCCGGCGTCTTAAAATAACCAGCGTCGCTCGCTCAAGCGAGAGGCTCCTGCTCTGCGACGCCGTCAGAGATAACACACATCGATCTCTGTCCGGGTGAAAGCCTAAAGGTGTACCGCGCGAAAAAAATAATGACATCTCTACAGAATCGGCCTCCGTGCTGACCGATGTGGACACTATACGGGTTGTGGGGGTGGTGGGGGTGGTGGTGGGGTGGGGGGGGAATGATTCTGCAGAAGAGTCCGGCATTTGATCCTTCATTGCCTTGTTTTGGTATTTCCTGGCGATCACAACTTCCCCCGGAGGAGCGCCCATGACCCCAGTGTGTGTGTGTGTGTGTGTGTGTGTGTGTGTGTGTGTGTGTGTGTGTGTGTGTGTGTGTGTGCTGTGTGTGTGAACACAGGTCTGGCTTCACCACCGCCGGACCCGGATAACAAGCGTCCCAGCGAGGGACGCCGGCCGTGAGTGTGTCACCGTCCCGGCTAATTGCCATGGCAGGCTACAGTAGCCCCGATGGCCGGTCCTTCTTTCAAACGGGCTGACACAGTTCTCCTCCGACCCCCCCTCTTCTGTCCCCCTCTCCCCCCCCCCCTCCGCCAGCGTGTCAGTAAGACAAGCATATGCCGTCATTAAGGACCCGGGCTTTGATCAAGCCCACTCTCACTTCGTTACTGGCAGGGTTTCTCTTTTCGCACGCGCGAGCCACGGAAACATAACGCCCCGGAGACAATTAACTGGCACCGGTTATTAGTGCGCTGGCACGCCGCGCCGCCAGGCTGGGGCTAGGGGGGCTTAGCGCTGCGCCGCGGAGCATAACAGAGCCCGGGGAGCTAACCGTTAGCTCTGACCTGCATCGGCGGGGCGCTGTGACGGCTGGAAGCGGGCCTGGAGCCGGGATCAGGCCCCGCAGGAGGAGGGAGGGGGAGGAGGAGGAGCAGGAGGAGGAGGAGGAGGAGAAGAAGAAGCGATGATGTGCACACCTTTTCATCCCCCTCCCCCCCAACCGGTACCCTCTTTCAAAGATCTCCTGGATCTCAGGTGTGTGTGAGAGAAGGGGGCGGGGGTGTCCCAACGGATGCAGAGGATCGTGAATGGCGAAAAGAGAGACCAAACAGCTCTCGACACAAACGTGTTTAATCCCATTGATCTTTTCCTTGGGTTTTAAAAGCGCTGGCTGAGAGGCTGGGCCGCCGAGCTGTTTAGGAGGAGAATATGGAATAAAAATGAAACGGGTCGAGGGTTTCTCTGCACACAGAGAGCGGGCCGTGAGGCACGGCCGGCGATGATGAATAGGATGCCGGCCGGCAGACTGTCCCCAGGGTCTCTGCGGGGAAAACTTGTGCCGTAAATCTTCCGCATGGTAAACCATATCGCTCCGGAATGGGCAACATTATTCCTGGTTTGGGATGGGTTACGGTTCCGATGTGTGGAAATGGACTTTTAAGTAAAGTTTCACGTTGATTGATTTATTATACGCAGCATTGTAAGTCGAAGCGCTGCACACGGTAATGCAAAACACACACACACGCAGGACAAAACACACACACACACACACACACACACACACACACACAGGAACACACACACACACACAGACAGTCCCAATCATAGTCTCCCTACATGCAGGATGTGCATTATGCCACACATACATATGCTCAGCGCGTAGTTAATCAAAGCCTGTTTATTTCAGGATTCGTGTTTCATCACTTTCACGCGGTTCAATCGAAGCCAACGCACCAAACCGCAAACACGTTTCAAGTTTTATCAAGCGCCCATCACCTGTTCAAACTAATGAAGGCAAGAACACTAAATGCTATTCTCGCGCTGCGTTCAAAGACAATGCGGGCGGCGGCGGCGGCGGTACAGGTCAAGGTTGGGAGGAGCGCCGTTTTTGATTTGTGTACAAAGAGGAACGACGACGGCAGACTGTTCCGCGTGGCGCGGCCGCTCTGTTAGTCCTAGACGTGTGACTTCACAGTTACACCTGAGGAGACGGGAGGGACGCAGACGAGAGAGGAGTGTTCCGGCGTCTGGGGAGCGTGTTGTTTCTGTGATAACCACTCAAGGCGTGGGACGCGTACCCCGCCAGACTACCTCTGAAGGTGAAGTTTAAGAGCGCTTTGAATGTTGTTATAAAAGGACATCTGTCAAAGCAAAGGAGACGAAACAAACCAAAATATCCTTTGTTGGGGATTCATCTCTGTCATCCTCCTGCAAAAGCCCCACATGGTCCCACAACGCCTGTAAAACAATACAGGTCTGGCTGATCCAGCCATGGTAACTCTCCTGGCTTCACTGAGACTAAGAAAATCTGTTATCAGAATGTGTGCGAAGTACTTTGTACTGATTCAGCCGAAGGGGATTTAGCGTGTGTGCACCTGCCCCCCATGTGAATAATAGCAATATAGCCCTTTGGTCTTCATGATAAGACATTTAGTAAATGACTTGCACAGTGATTCGCTGTCTTCAAACTCTGTACTGACCGATGCAACTTGATTCCTAAAGACCAGAGGTCTGTGTTGCCAAGGTTTTGTTTTGTGGGAGACATGCACAGTCTATTGTCGTGGTGAAGCCAGGAGAGATGCTTACGATGTCTCCACCAGCCAGACCGCTGTTGTCCTTTCATTTGGGTTTTCAACAAGCTGCTGTTGCTCTGAGTGCATCCAGTAGCATCCTCCTCTGCTCTCTTTCAATTTAAAAGAATGAAACAAACAACCTCCCATTTCTTCCACTGTTCACCAGCGGTCATGACGATCTCATAATGAAACACATCCATCCTTATAATCTTGACAAAATATTACGTAATGCTGTTTCAATGGATTTCTTCCGGCCGCAGCAATCTTGTCTGATGCTGTCGCAAACAAGTTGTACAAAACTCGATGAAAATGAATGACTTTCATGTCATCTTGCTCAGAAAGTTGCCCATTTGCCGCCACTAATTGACAGCAGCTCCCTCTCCATCAACAGTCGAGCATTTTTCAAACTTATCAAAGAGGGAGAGAGAGGGAGAAAGAGGGGACTTCTAGTGGTTCCTCCTCTTTCATCTTTCTCTGTCCCCTCCCCACAATCTCTTCCACCATCTCTCTCTCTCTCTCTCCCTCTTTCTCCTTCTCCCTTTCTCTCCCTCTCCCTCCCTCACTCTCCCTCCCTCCCTTCCCCCCTCTCTCTCTCTCTCCCTCTCCCTCCCTCCCTCCCTCCCTCCCTCTCTCTCTCCAGGACCCACCTTGAGCTCCTCCAGGTCTGGCCGCTCCATGCTGACCACGGAGGCCAGCAGCTGGTCCTCCAGGCCGTCGCGGGTCACGGTGAAGTTGACCAGGGTGCACTGGGCCTGCAGCTCCGGCTGGTAGTGGGGGTTGGCCAGCTTGGTCTGCAGGATGAGCCGGAAGCTGGGGTTGTACTCGCACTCCTTGTCCCCGATCCGGATGCACCTGTAGGGGGTTTAGACGGTCAGTGGACCCCCCCACCCAGGGGGGAACGTCCGCCTACGGGCTTCGACGGTCGTAAATGTTTTAGAAGAAACAGGAGCGTTGCGTTCCGTAAGAGCAGGAGTGAGAGCCGTCTTCTGTACCCGCCTCACACTCAACACACAGCCAAGAGAAGAGTCTGGAAGACCAGTTTGAGCCGGTAGCAGCAGACTTAGTATTATTTCACAGATAATTTCCCGCCGTTTTACAGCTTTCTTTTTACAAGATAACACGTACAGGTTCACCAACACTTTGTGAGCCCAAACCAAACCGTTTACAAGGGTTTACTTACCCTTTGGGGAAGAAAACATTACATGGAGAGGTGGTGGTGCATTGTGGTGTTAATACCATAAGCTTGGAAACAGTTGGTTTAGCCTTGATGACAGTGTTGGCGGCCAGTGAGAGAATGTATGTGTGTGTGTGTGTGTGTGTGTGTGTGTGTGTGTGTGTGTGTGTGTGTGTGTGTGTATGTGCATGTGTGTGTGTGTGTGTGTGTGTGTGTGCATGTGTGTGTGTGTGTGTGTGTGTGTGTGTGTGTGTGTGTGTGTGTGTGTGTGTGTGTGTTGGGGGGGGGAAGGTGTAGCCTTGCGAGACCGTTCTGAACTTGCAAATTCCCATTCGGTTTTCCTTTGCAGATCAGTATGGCTCCCAGCCATCAAAAGCCTCTCAAAAAATGCTGAAACGCTCGGGCCAGTCCGTGCTCAGAGGAGGGGGGTTCTTAACTTAACTTTAACAAACAATGTACGGAAGATGTAGAAATCAACAGAGCAACCAAAGGTGTTTTATCTGAGTGGTCTGAATAACAACGTGCAAAGATGAACAGAAGGTCTTTGGCAGAGAGCAGGTTGTTTTGCACAACGTAAGGCCGTGACCATGGCTGCCCAGGAGGAAAACGCCAAAGCTGCTTATCCGTGTGGCAGTAGTTAACTTTAGGGCTTGGCCCTGTGCCTTTTTTTTTAAACCCCTACAAACAACCCCTACAAACTGTAATGTGTCATTTTCAGTTTCAGTTTCCTGAAATGGATCGTTCCTGGTCCAATTATCCTGTAGGTAGTGCATAATGTAGCGGGTACAGATCCACCAGGCTGGAAGAGATCCGTGCACGCTCAGCGATAAGCAGGGCTGTAAAAAGGCCTGTTGCCCCCCTGGGAGCCGTCTGACCCACCAGCATGACCAGGAGGTTCAGTGTAACGACCGGGTCAACTCGCCTGCCCTTCTTGATGGTCTCCCGGCCCAGCAGCGGTCCCAGGACCGGGTCCACCGCCTCCTCCATGTTCTCTATCAGCACCACCTCTCCCGCGGCCAGGGCTCTCTCTATGGTGTCCAGGTACCTGACACGCACGCACACACACGCGCGCACACACACACACACACACACACGCACGCACGCACGCACGCACGCACGCATGCAGGCAGGCAGGCAGGCAGGCAGGCACACACACACACACACACACACACACACACACACACGACACACACACACACACAAAGACAGATCAGTGCACCAAACCCTAATGATCAACAATAACAACAACAACCACCACAATGCCGACCACCCCTTCCTCGACCCCACCATGGAGATGAACCAATTAAAGAAGGGTTTGAAGGCAAGCTCCCCACTAGAACGCTACGCGGTGCAGCGCTCCGCTATACGCACCGCGCCGTCGTAGGAGAGCATTAACACCACCGCGGAAAAAAGGAATCTCGTTTTTAATACGATGAGAGGATTATCCTTGAAACCGTGATGGAAAACAACATTCCACTACAATGCAACCCTTTTTCACGACAACAACAACACGACGGTACCACAGATGTACATCTGTGCTACGACGGTGTTGGCTGGAAATCCTTTGATCAGGCGTCCTCACCCCAACCTGCGCCTTAATCCACATGCGTCTGACTTCCCTGTAAGTCGCCGTGCGTAGGTTGAAGCGAGGCGTGGCAGACTTAGCTTAGATTGTCCATCTTTACGCAGCCCGCCTGAGTTTAAACTATTTCAACTTTGACCCCATTCGAAGCTGACCTCTTAAAGCGCCTCCAATCACATCAGGGCTTTGCTTGACGTTCTGAACCCATGGAAAAACTCAACGTCAATCCTGAACCTTAACACATGTTTGACTCCCATCTGTTGCCTGGCTGCATTCCTAACGCCCAGCCCGTGAGCTGCACCCCCCCACCCCCGGGCGTCGTGTCCGGGCTGGGACGGCCCCCCCTCACCCTCTCTGTCCGATGCGTATGACCATCAGGCTCTCCCCGTAGCGGTTCTTGATCCACTTGATGCCCTGCAGCTGGGGGTCCACGATGAGGGGCCAGCGCTGGCAGGAAGTGAGGATGGTGGCGTTCTCCGTGGACATCCTGTCGGCGGGCAGCCCCTCGTTCTGCCAGGCGGCCACGTCGGCGTCGTCCATCAGCATGGTCAGGGGGTCGAGGTCAGGGGTCACGGGGATGGGGATCTGAGGAGGAGGAGGGGGGGGGGGGGGGGGTCACACGGAGGGAAAGACATCGCAACTGTTTTATTGTTTGCCTACAAAGAGTTAAATGGGCTCACTCCTATCGTTCTGACCTTTTAAAACCATACATCCCATCAAGGTCACACAAGGTCACCTACTAGTGGTCCCAAGATGGAGGGTCAAGCATCGGGGCGGTCGTGCCTTTGCAGTTGTAGCCCCCCCCCCCCCCGATTGCCTGTTTTTAAATCCTGTCTTAAAATATGTTTTTTATGCCTTTTGCTTCAACTCAGTGTGAGAGCATTTCTTGGTTGTATTTATTTATTTATTATTGTGTTGTTTATGGCGTCTTTGATTGTACGGCACTTTGGTGAACGGCGGATGATTTAAATGAGCTCCATAAATAAATTTGATTCGATTTGATCGCGAGGCATTTTGAGTTCGCACCACTTCAAACACAATGGGACCATCTCATCTCAGCGAAATCTCGACCTTGAGGAATAAACGACTTGAAAGGCATTAAATCATAAATTTAAAAGCAGCAGAAAATAGATGGACCACATCTTGTAAAGTGTGTGTTAAGCACTCAAGGCATGAAGGAACGTTTTCTTTAGCTTTCTGTCGTATGATATTTTATTTTCATCTTCACTCTATGTTGCTTTGTCTGAATGTGATCGGTGTATCGGAAAAATTGCGTTGAATAAAAATGATTATAAAGCACCAAGAGGCCCATTCATAGTGCTTTACAAAGAAAGGAATCACTTTGTAAAGCACACAGCTTATCAATAATGCGCTAGGAATTTTCATGTCCAAACTCCACGCTACATCACGTTCCATGTGCTTTACTCAATAACTAAATGATTCTGTTTCTTGTTTCTGTCGCTCTTCAAATATGAGGCGTAATTCTCTGCTCTGTAAGCCTTGGGCTCAAGAACATCGAAAAGAAAATTATTTAAAAGACAAACGTGAAATAAAAGTAGTACAAGTACAAGATGATGATGACTTCTTGATAAAATACTGCATCGATCAAACGTATTGATCTCTGATTTAAAAGAATAAAGAGTTGAGAGCAGCCCTCCCATGTTCTGGAAGTTTCTTTTCAGATATGAGGCTCGTGGAACCTAAAAGCTATATAGTAAGCTGTACTAACAGCAGTACTAGCAGCACTTCTAGTGGTTTGAACACGGTTTTGTCGTGCACAGACACAGGAAATGAATACAAGGTGTGCTTCTATCGACGCCGGAGACAGAAGGTACAGCACTCCCAGTGACACGAAGCGTCAAACACCAGCTCTCCCTGAAACCTGCCGCTCATTGTCAGATCTCTTCCCTCTCAGAGACGGCGTTTCCTTGCTTCGGGGGGGGGGGGGGGGGGGGGAGTCCCTTGTTTGCCTCCCGTGCCGCGTGCAAAAGCTTGGCGACGCGCACATTTTGTTTCACGAAGAGCTCAGCTCCTAGTTATCAGATGAGATGGAGAGGATCAGGGAGCCGTGAGCGCTCTGTGAGGATGTGAGCGCGGCGCCTGGCAGTGTGCCTCCACAGCTTTGGGTTCATGACAGCGAGAAGACGCGACCTGCAGTCCTACACATCTGGGGAGCGGGAGCAACGCCAGGCCCGCCCCGTCAGTGGGCTCTGACAGGGGGACAGGGGGCTGGCCGGCTGACAATATTTGCACTGATTTAGTGCGTGTGTTTTGTGGACTATGTGTATGTGTGTGTGTGTGTGTGTGTGTGTGTTTTGTGGTCCTGCGTGAGTGCGAAACAACGCCAGGTCCATATGCTAAGGCGAGCTTCACTGGCACGTATGATTGCACGTTAGGGAGTGAGAAAAGGATACAAAAAAAAAAAGAGAAATAAAAATGACTTTACACGAATACTATACATGTAAATGAAAAATGCAAGATTCAGTAGGTACTCGGTAGTACTCTGTGTGGCCAATCCATTGTTTGGGGGGGGGGGCATGGGCCTCCCCAAGCGTCCCCCTCCCCGGCGCGGTGGCGGCGTGCTGACCGTGAGCTGGCTGAGGTAGGGCCTCCAGGTGGCGTCCATGAGCTGCTGCCTGTAGCGCTTGGTGAAGTAGCCCAGGTAGGACACGAAGGCGGTGATGAGGAGCACGTCCCCGCACAGCGTCCTCTCCTGCCTCCGGAAGCTCTCCACTGCCTCGGCCCAGCGCACGTTCTCCGAGGCCAGACCCCCCACCTGCACACGCGCACACACGCACACACACACACACACACACACACACACACACACACACACACACACATGCACACACACATATGAACATACATGCATACACACACACACACACACCCGCATATAAACATATGCATTCACACACACACACACACACACACACACACACGCATAAACATACATACATACTAATCGGTTGGCTTATTTAAGGGGTGTGGCATTGTGTGTTCGGGGGGCAGGTCAGAGCTGGCTTGACGCGGGGCCAGTACTTGCACGGTCTGTTATGCTAAATTATGCCATCTTTAGTCTGGGCTAGAGTCAATTGCTGACAGCTTTTCTTTTTGCAAACATTCAGTTGTGTTTTGGAACCGTTGATTTATTTTTGTTTATTAGTGTTTGACCTTGGTTTGAAGCGACTAAAACTTCACTCTTTTTGGAATTGCCCCCCCTTGTTTTTGCCCACACTCTGCTGTCCAGATCCAGAATGCGTGGGGCGACCCCGTCTGTCCTTCACATTCCCCCAAACCAATCGGGGGGGAGTGATGCCCCGGTTGGTCACAAAGGCCTCGTGCACGGTGCAGGCACATTCAACTCTCAACCTTTTCCCTCAGCAATAGCTGAAACAGCTAAAACAATATCCCTCACATCTCTCCCTACAGCTCCTATAATCACTACACTACATGCTACTTATGCAGGAACAACAGGGCCTGCGTGGTGGGGGGGGGGGGGGGGGGGGGGGGACAGGCATCAGCCCGTCTTCACCACAGCCAGGGCGCGTCACGGAGGGACAGGGCGTTGGGCTGAGTCCACCGGCTGACAGGGTGATGGCGCTGGTGATTATGTTTGTGATGAGCAACAGAGCCCTGACTCCAAAGCTCCTTGTTGTTCCTGTCAGCCCTTTTTCCATCTTCCTGTGAATAATTTTTCATTACCATACTAACCGTGTCTACACGCTCCCCCCCCGCCCCCCCCCCCCCCCCCCTCTCTTTTGCTACTGTCAGCAGGGGGATTACACTGTAGGCTACTACATTGACTGCCGCACTGCGTGTGTTTCAGTGTGTGCCCAAGCGTGGGCCTGTGGGGCAATGTGTATTTATGTCCATTGGTATCCATGTGAAGTTACACACATTTTATGTGTGTGTGTGTGTGTGTGTGTGCACAGTTGTGTGTTTGTGTAAGTATGCATGAATATTTGCACGGTGCGGTGCACCTGCTCAACACAGAGAGAGAAAAAGAGAGAAAGATAGTGAGAGAGTAAGAAAGAGAAAAGAGGGAGAGAGAGAGACAGAAAAGAGAGGGAGAGAGAGTATGGCTGGGTGCAACCGATAGGGATTGAATCAAGAAAGAGTTTACAGCTAATGAAAGATTTGTCGATCAAGGATTTGTTTTATCTTGAGTTGTGTCGCAATCCTTAATTTTGGAACATTTAAGAACAAATCAGCAATCAAAACCACATTTAACCTTCTTACAACCCAGAACCTTTGATAGCCCTCTGTGATGGATTCGCCAAATCAGATCTCTTCAGAGCAATCATGGCTTATGGGAGAAACTTCAAAAAAAAGAGAAGATGCCAACGCAGACTAAAAAGGAGCAGGCTGGCGAAATGTCGTTACTCATATCTCCAATTCTGAGAAGGATATAAAGAGGATATTCTTAATAAGAGAGATAAGACAGGATATCTATGCCGACGGTCCCTTGTTTTCATTGGAGAAAATTAAATGTTCTTTGATCAATCTAAAATATTCTCTTTGGTAATTCACACCATCTCACTGACACGTTTAATATTAACCACCAACTGAATTAAATCAGACTTTCAAGGGAGAGTGCAACACAATTCAAATGGATCTAGAGTTGCTGTGAAATTAACAGTAAATCAAGATTAGCGATATGATTTGAAAGTAGCTGTGGCCATGGTTAAACTGGAATTAAAGTGTGCTGCAACACATGAATTGCTTAAGCTACATTTACCTATAGCGACATTTAGTTAATTATCATCAGCTAGATGCAACCAACCCTAACTGTGAACCTACACAGAGAGCGAGAGAGAGAGACGGAGACAGAGAGAGAGACAGAGATAGAGATATACAGAGACAGAGAGAGTCAGAGACAGAGAGAGAGAAACAGAGACAGAGAGAGTGAGACAGTGACAGCTCATTTGCATGCAACCTGATGCCAATTCTCTCTATTGGATGAATCTGATGAAAATCGTTTTTTTGTGTGGAAATGAGCATCAGTTGGCGACTTGCTTTCCGGTGCATTCTGGCTATGTGGTGCACCATAGGGAACCCGATACACTGACACCTCAGATAACGCTACCAAATGGTGTCTAAATAGTGCACTGCATACGAGTGTCATATAGGTTTCCCTATGATAAAGAGGGAATAAAAGAGAGGACAATATATGAAATTGAATGTGTGTATGTGTCTCTGTATTATAAAGAGTCATACATTTTTATATACATATGTACAGGTTCCATGGATTGTCTACATTGTGTACATATTTATTTCTGTTCATTTCCATGTCGGGCAACACGTTTGCTAATTTAAAAGGTCATGCCAATAAAGTTTGTTAATTAAAAGGCCATGCCAATAAAGCTTTATTGAATGGAGAGAGAGAGAGAGAGAGAGAGAGAGAGAGAGAGAGAGAGAGAGAGCGAGAGAGAGAGAGAGCGAGATAGAGAGAGAGAGGTAGAGAGACATAGGGACTCACCAGGCGGTTGGCCAAGGTGATGGTGCGCTCTGTGGACTCCGCCTCCTGTTGACACTTGAGCTTCTCCGTGGTGGCCTTCTCAAACTTCGCCGTCAGCGTCGCCAGGTTCTCGTTGAGGATCTGACGCACACGCCCACACACACACAAAACCAAGGACACACCCACACACACGCACACACACAAAACCAAGGACACACCCACACACACGCGCACATCCGAGGACACACACACACACACACACACACACACACACACACACACACACACATCCACACATTCACACATACAGGCACACAGCACAAGCATGCAAACACACACGTACACAGCACAAAATCGCAAACAACCACGCACACAGCTCAAACACATAGACACCCGAGGACACACACACACATAAAGCACAAACACAGAATCAATCACACACACACACACACACACACACACACACACACATACACACACAGCATGAACAGGGACACACACACACACCCACATACACATCCGAGGACACACACACAAACACGCACACAGCACAAACACGCAAACACACACGCACACACACAGAGGAAGAGTGATTGACACACTGCTGCAGGACAGCGCACAGAAATACAATTAAGACGTCGAATGAACAATCGCACACACACACACACACACACACACACACACACACACACACACACACACACACACTCGGACGCAGACGGACAAGTTCCCGTTCCAGCCCTCACAGAGGAACACGGTTTGCTGTGTCTAATCAGGAATGAAAACAAACTCAGGGAATTGGGCGAAAAAGTTGTCTGTAACGCTACAGAATCTACACGCCCACTACCCTCAGGCCCCACCACCACCTCCTCCACCACCTCCACCACCACCACCACCTCCTCCACCACCACCACCTCCACCACCACCACCACCTCCTCCACCACCTCCACCTCCTCCACCACCTCCACCACCTCCTCCACCTCCTCCACCACCTCCTCCACCTCCTCCACCACCTCCACCACCTCCACCACCACCACCTCCTCCACCACCTCCACCTCCTCCACCACCTCCACCACCTCCACCACCACCACCTCCTCCACCACCACCACCACCTCCTCCACCACCACCACCACCTCCACCACCTCCACCACCACCACCACCTCCACCTCCACCTCCTCCACCTCCTCCACCACCACTACTGTGGATTTACTTGGCGTTTGGAAGCAATTAGCGGGAGGACAAACAGGATTAATGGGCAGAGAAGGCGCTCCGGTCCTGAAGATTAGTCGGAGGATTGCTAATTCCCCTCGGCTCCCCCGACCCGCTCAATCCGCTCAAACGAGCCCACGGAGCGGCACAGAGGAAAAAAATAAAAGAGGAAAGGAAACAGAAACCGAGACGGGGGGCGAGAGCACGGGCCATCGGCCGTCTCTTCTTCGAAGCCCAGCAGGTGTGACGGCGTGGTGACGGAGGAGGGGGGGGGGGGTACAGGCGGGAGGCCCGTCTAGTTAGGGAGGATGTCACCGCATCGATGTGATGGAGGAACACACCACCGGGGGGGGGGGGGGGGGGGGGGGGATTTTCTGATGCTGTGACGGCGCGGTGTCAAGCGGTAAACATTCTTTCATTCCCGACGCGGCGCTGACTCGCCGTACTGCATTGTCATCGTTTGCCGTCGGCGAGGTACGGGGAGGATCGTACCGACGCCCGGGTGAAGGAGGGGCCTGTTTTGCGCGGTGGAGAGTCGGCGAGTCGTTTTCAAACTTTCTTTTTATACGACAATGAATAAAGGTCAGCTCGAAATTTCCAGGTGGATGGATTCTGGTTTGAGGTGTGTTGCTGGTTGAAGCCCGAAGCGCCCTGGTTTTGGATGGCCTACTAGCGCTGTGCCTTCACCAGGAGTGTGATACATAATACATGATCGCTCGCTAAAGTGCTGATTACAAGGATTCTTGTCTCTGGAGTTTTTTGTGCAGAGTCAATTTTTTGGTAATTTTGTCAATATATAATACATTTATCCCTAAATACGATACATGCCTGATGAAGGAAACTTAATGATTTATTGTTAGTATTATTACAATACCCTTCAATCTTTTTTTTTCAGGATGCAATACATTATACATACTTAAGTTTTATTCAAATTAAATTGTAACTTCACCATGTGGTGTGATAACGGCAGGGTATTTTAATACTATGCTATTTTTGTGTTTCTTGAGGTCAACTAAACGTGTGAAGGAAACATGAATATCACTGTCAGCTGTTTGGCTGGTCTGCATAGTGTTGATTCCAGAGCCTTATAAACACTTTTTCTTTAAATGTCGGTGCCCAGAGACATGATGTTTTAGCTTTGCTTTCCCGTTGAGGAAAGTTTAGTAGTGCTGTGCTGAGTTTGTGTTCACCGTTAACCAATCAGATCACCGCATCCGGCATGCTTGCAACTAAATACGAAGCAAAAGAAAAGTGAAAAGCACGGCAGGAATGGTCGGCCTTACAGGACCACGTCCACACTCACATTGATCTTGCTCTTGATGGCAGCGAGCTTGTCCTGGGCAGTGGCCAGCTCGGAGTTGGCCTTGCTGAGAGCCTGACGCTTGGGCTCCACCTCACAGAACACCTCGTAGAAGCGGACGATGTTGATCACCCAGGAGCAGAGGCCGGCCGCCGCCAAGGACTTGGAGGAGACGAGGTCAGGCTGGAACTCTGGGTTCTGGAGAGAGGAGAGCGTGGGACCCAGTGGGTGAAGTACCGGTCAAAGACAGACAGAACAAGCCTTCCTTTGTACTGTGGTACACCAGAGGATTAACATTGACCCAAACAGCAGCAGGCCAGCGCCTCTGATCTTCTGCAAATCGAATGAAAGGCCATGCTGTTTTTTTTTACCCTTTTCCTTTGCTTTAAAAACTAAACATGAAGAAAAGTTCATCATCATTTTTGTAATGTGGTCAATGTGGAATTTTTGGCCCTTTGACTTTTCTGTCATCGTTTGACTCATGGTACCTTTTTCCCCTTGCGGCCATCTTGGTTCAAAACGCTAGCCAGTGCTTGTTTACAACCAAGATGGACTCAGACGGCCACTAGTGGGAACAAGACCCAGATCCCCCTCCTCACTGCGTCACTCCTCCAGGACCACTAGCGCTGCTAACCTGCAGGTAAGGCCGGATAGCCTTCAGGCACGCCTCCGGAATATTCTCCTTGTTGAAGGTGATCAGGGAGTCCAGGAAGGCGTCCACCTTGGCCATCATCACCTTGGCCGCCTTCCAGCTGCGGTCCTTGGGGACACACCCACCGGGCGCCATCAGCACCATCACGGCCGCCACCACGTTGGTCACCTCCACCACCGGGGAACCGAAAGACTTGAGCTCCGTCAAGTTGCCCTGGGGGAGAAGAAAGGGGAAAATGATGCAGACAAAAAAAATGACAATTTGAGTGTTGGTGGTGAAGTAAACAAAAGTTGAGTTTCCTTTCTGTTTGTTCCAGAACAACAGGACTAAAGGAGGAGGAGGGAGAACGTGACTGCACCCGGAGAACCGAATGACGTCCACTCGGTCACGCAGCTCGGAAGGGCGACGTGTCGGCAGACGGGAATGACAGCGGGAAAACCCAAAGGCACAGTTAATGAATTAAGTTCTGTTGAAATGGGGGGGGGGGGGCGGGGGGGGGAACCCCACGCCTTTCAATTCCTTTCGGGCGAGGAAAAACAAATCCCAAAAAAGAAGGGAATCAAAAAGTGCAGGGGGAGGCAAGAAAGGAAAATACCCTGCTGCCTTTGAGACAAGAGAGAATAGTAATTAGGGCCTCTTCAGAGAGCTCTGGGCTGCGGTGCCTACTCTAACAGGGGTTGAGCACCCATTCTCCGACCACCCCAGGTGGGCGGAGAAGGGGAAGGTGACATGGGAGCCCGGACGTGTCCACGGAATGCTGATCCGGAATTACAGCGGGTGCCTATCCGCGGGGCTGGGCGTATCGCACCGCTGTGTGAGGCAAACGTCATAGAGGGGGAAAAAAACACAATAGAATAAAATGACTGAAAATTGACATTAAGAAAGTTTTGAAAAATATTGAAGTGACACGAGAACGCTGACGAGACGACTATCCCCAATTACTGTGAAACTAATCCGTTTGTTTGAGGGGTTTGTCGACGAAGCAAGGAGCGCTTTAACATCCAACGGCGCGCCCTCAGGAAGGTAAGGAGCAATAACAATCAAAACAGTTTGAGCTGAAACAGACCAAAAAAACGATGACGAACAACGCAAATCAGCATCAAGGGCTTTTCTCACACAAGACCGTGTTTTTACTTTATTTCCAACCAAATTCAGCATGAGCAACGAAAAACCACCACCGCCATCAGTTAACGATTTAATCTCATCTGCTGGAGCTGTTTTGGAGCCACGCGAGGCCGCGTCCAGAACGCTGGGAGCTATCGCCGCCCAGCACAAGGACAGACTGACGGTCGGTGTGAAATGCTCACTTCTCTACGGGGGACAGCCGCACGTTCCGAGTGCTAGGTCACGAGGAGCGTGCCGCTCACACACACACACACACACACCTTGTTGAGCGTGTTCAGGGCCTCCTGAGCGGCCAGGAGAGCGGGCTCCGCCTTGGCCAGGTCCTCCTCGCAGTCCCTCTGCTTCCCGCTCACCACCACCGCAAAGTCCGCCACCTTGGCCTCCTCCTCGTCCGCCACGGCCTTCTCCCGGGACACCTTCTCCGTCTCCACGCCCACCACCTGACCGGGTGGAGACACACCATGGCTCACTTCACCGAAAGGCTCTGCTGCTTACCACCTGGGACTCTCTATCTCTGTCTCTGTCTCTGTCTCAAACTGCAGACGAATAATTGGTTGAATCCAGCAGATGATTCCTATTTGACGCTGCACTGTGAGTCTAACTCCAGAGTTTTCCAGAGTGACTCTAGCTAATGGAGGTTTTCTATTGGACAGGAGCCTGCTAGTCGAATATACACTTATTGACACATTGACACGTGTCAGAACTTTCTCTTTCTCTGCCCCCGTGCCAGTGAAACATGGAACTGTACTGAAACAGTGAGCACAAAACAATGACATATATGCCATATAATGCCATATATTATTTGCCCATTCTCTGTGTGTACATATCGAGGACATTAATAATGTATAACAGAAGAGCAGCCTGTGTATATAATACATACAGTATCGAATAAATCAGGCATAATGCGGAGAAACCAGGCTGACCCAAAAAGCAAATAGCTGCAGGTCGGTTCTAGGAGGAATATGGAATAAAATACAAATCTGTGCAATCGTTTTATAAAGATCATCTCATGGACCGTTTGCTGCCTTATGCAATTAGACTTGGAAGAATGGACATCTATCAGCTGATGCCTTTCAGCAGCGGTTAGCGAACGGAACACGAGCAGAATAACGGAAGCCTGCGTGACCTATGCGGTTGACCGGCGCAGGCAACCATGCTGCTTGTCTTCATGAGTCTCAACGGGCCGGCGACAGTACATTTCCACACTACATCGCCACTGTGCTACACTGTGCATCCACTATGCATCCACTATGCCATCCTGTGCTACAATGCTACAGTACATGCTACATTGCTCCAATGTACATCCACTATACAGTATGTGCCACATTGCTACAGTACATTTCCACAGTGCATGCTACAATGTACATCCACTAAATAGTTCTGTTGTACATGCTACAATTAGAGCTGGGACTACTCGTCGACGTAGTCTACGTAATCTACGTCATAAATTAGTCGACATGAATAATTTGCGTTGACGTGTCGTCCCTGTTTTTTTTTCTCTCTCCCAGGATGGCAGCAAAACACCGTCAGTTCTGTTGAGTTCCCCCCTTCCTCACCCTGGAATGTTCATTTATCAAGCAGTTGCAGTAGTAAACCAAAGATCCTCCTCTCTGAGTAAACGTTACGTTAGACTCAGGGCTTAAATTTCAGCGCGTGATTGCGGGTATTGCGCTTTTTTTTTTTTTTAAATCCTTCAACTCTGGCCAGCATAATGCGGGACAATCCCGCACACATTTCACTTTGTTGTCTGATGAATTTATAAGAACGCGACTTGGGTGAATTCGGGTCTATTGACTTCACTTGACAAACCATCTTCAGATTTCAGTGGCGCATCTGTCCTTGGTACAATCTTTGATCTGGCGACAAACACACACACACACGCAGACACACAGAACCCATTCGCGCTTGCTCCTTCTCGTTCTCTCCCTCTCAAAAGTTGTACATGACCCATGTGCTGTTCTTGGCAATTATTTCCATCGCTATGAGCTTTCAGTAGACTAATGCAAAGATGGGCTGCTGGCTTAAACGTACCTCTACAATTTCAGCGCGGGATTGTGGGTATTGCGCAATCGGTACACATTCATGGTACATGAGGATACTGGTGTACCATGAAGATGTGACTAAGAGAGGAGAGGGAGAAGCTAATAGGACTGTATATAGTTAAGAAAATAAGTCAGCAACTACTGTTTCCATAGTACATGTAAAAGGATTAAAAGTTAATGAATTAATTGAAAACAAAGTGTTAGATTTCTTTAGATTTCTTCTTTTCTTCATTTTTCAACTGAGCAAAGATAAAGCAGAAGACAGAGTACAGTACACGGCAGTTAAAATAATAGCTCTTAAGGGGGGAATTCCCCCCCATCTTGAAGTGTTGAGTTGTCTAGTTATTTTCTCAGTTCAATAGAGACCTCTTTTATACTCCGGTAAAAAGAGAACTTCTGTCATGTTCTATGATTGTAGGCTTTGCCTTATCGGCTTGTCCCGTGCACGTGCTCGTGCGCAAGCACAAGCCTAGACGGCGTAGCCTACATGAAATGTAACAATAGTTATGATATTATAACTCTAGTTCTATGATTGTAGGTGTAGCCTTCTGGGCCTTCGCCTTATGGGCTTGTCCCGTGCGTGTGCAAGCACGGGACACACCTAGACGGTGTAGCCTACAATCATAGAAGTAGAGTTATATCATAACTATCGTTATGTAGTTCTAGTCTAGCCGTTTACTCTCGTAATTCCATGATCTAGCAATGTCGTGGAAATATTAATCATAACTATAATACACAATTATCAAGCAACCAGTTCCAAGTAGTAAACACTACATTAACACACATTAGACAATTTGATAATTTAAATTACAGAAATTATTTTTGAAGTTGAGCCTCTGAGATGGCTGTAGTATACACAAACACACACGCACGCACGCACGCACGCACGCACACAGGAGTAGACAAGTGTTTTCATTTTTGGTATATTCCTCCTGGGGGACTATTATTTATTTTGTTATTTTGTTAGATGCTGCATCTGGCATCAGAATGCATTATTTTGCAGTTTGCACAATTTAATAGCACAAAAAAGTGCCAATGTTAAAGAAATGTTTAATAAATATTGATATGTTAACAAGAAATGTTTTGATATCCTTGTGTGAAAAGTTATATTTCAAGTAATGTGAAATAATCGGTAACTGAAAAAATAATCGTTAGATTGATCGTAAAATTAATCGACAGATTAGTCGACTAATGGAAAAAATAATCGCTAGATTAATCATTTGAAAAATAATAGTTTGGGACAGCTCTAGCTACAATGCTACATTACATTTCGACCATACATGCTACAATGCTACAGTACATCTCCACAGTGCATGCTACAGTACATTCCCACAGTACATGCTACATGCTACAGTACATGTTACATGCTACAGTATATTTCCGCAGTATATGCTACACGCTACAGTACATCTCGACAGCACATGCTACAATGCTACAGTACATGCTATATGCTACAGTACATCTCCACGTGCAAACAGCCGTCCCTCTCGCACCTGAATGAGTTTGTCGGCGTCCTCGTTCTTCTGCTTCAGCTCCACCTCCTGGGCTGCCAGCTTGGCCTTCAGGTCGTCCACCTGGGGAGCCATGAGAGGTCAGAGGTCGGAGGTCAGAGGTCAGGTCAGCAAGGTGGGCAAGATGTACTGGCGAGTGTTCATTATGAATATGTTAAGTTTGTTAAAGTATTCCCGCTTTCCCTCCAAACTAAACTATTGAAATAACCAGCCGTTGTACGACTTTCCAGAGTCTTGTCCTGGTGGAGTTTCTCTAAAGACTCCTCACATTCCCCTGCTCCACAATGGAAGCGGAGGAGAATGCAATAAGGAGTAAATGAATGTCATTAAACTGTGGATAATTCTATTTCTGTCAGATGAAATGGTGTAAGTAGCAATTAGTGTGTAAATCATGGGTCCAAATGAATCTATGGCTATCTCCTAATTGCATCTCTGGCATGGATTTTTTTTGTTGTTTTTGTGGTGGTTGTTGTTGTTTACGTCATTGCTTGTTAGTTATATCATCTGGAGATGGCAGTTAGTATTAATTGAAAAACGAATTGATGCTATGCTCTCCGGTCAATAAAGAAAAGAAAAAACAGTGAGCAGTGTTTGGGGTATAGATATTTTTTTATAATAATTTGTTTGCGTTCATTTTTTTAAGACTTTGACTAAAAACAATAAATATCTTTTTCATGACCATTAAAATGAAGGACAGATGAGGACAGAAAGAGGGGGAGGGGCGGGTGGGGGATCAATAATATTGCCGTAGATCTCAAACTGTTGCTGTGTCTCAGTGCTGCACGCCTACACACACACACACACACACACACACACACACACCCATACACACAAATGTAACAGAAACACATACATTATTCAGGAACACACACCCACCCACGCATTCACCAACCCACACACACACACACACACACACACACACACACACACAAAGTGCTGTCGTAAAGACAAATGGAGGCAGTTAGTCGGCCCTCATAACTCCCCACAAATAGGGCGCCACATTTACCTCCGACTTCATCACAACGCGACGCTGGGGAAATAACAAAAAAAAAAAACAGAGCACTTTAACGCGGCCCGTCTTTCGGCTAATTAACAAACAGGAAATCATGGCCTGAGGGCCCAACCAGTTGTGTTTGAGCGGTGCGGCGCGTGGAGAATGTTCCGCTCCATCGTGGAAAGAGCACCAAGTGAGCCATCAACGTGATGAATAGGAGACAGGCAGAGGGAGGGGGAGAGAGAGAGAGAGAGAGAGAGAGAGAGAGAGAGAGAGAGAGAGAGAGAGAGGGAGAGAGAGAGAAGGGGGGGGTCTGGTGGTGCTGTGACTGTTGAAACAGCTAAGAGGAGGATAACAACTAATTGCTGAGAGACCCGCTGAGAACTGATTCATCTGGGCCACGTTGTTTTCTGTTACTCTCTCTCTCTCTATCTGTCTATCATTCTCTCTCCAGCTTTCCTTCTTTCTTTACAGCTCTCTCTCTCTCTCTCAAGCTTTCCTTCTTTCGCTCATTCTTTCCCTCAAGCTTTCATTCTCATTCTCCCTATCTCTCTCTCTCTCAAGCTCCCTCTCTCTCCCTCTCGCTCTCTAGCTCACTCTATCCCCCTCTTATCTCTCTCCCTCCATCTTCTGCCTTCAATTCCCCAACCGTGACGGCAGCCCACCTTCGCCCCTAATGTAAAAGAAGGATTGGCAAATGGATGTGTGTGTGTGTGTGTGTGTGTGTATGTGTGTGTGTGTCTATCTGTTTATGTATGTGTGTGTGTGTGTGGGATATACAGAAAGTACTCTGAGGTTTATACGATTTCCAGGAGAAAGCCCCAAACGTTCTCCATTCCATCCTCTCCCATGTCAAGCCTCTTACGGATTCACCTGGCATTCACGTTTGGCTCGCAGGGCTCCAAGTCTCCCTGTGATGGCTTCATGAACACAACAAAAAGACATCTGGCTGGGTTTGTGTTTTGGGGTTTCCAGTCATTATCCCGGAGAACAAAACCAAACAGGAAGCCATGCATCTCCTTTAATAAACGCGAGGAGCCGTGAGTGTCGACTGGTTTGGAGATTTGTTTAGAGATTAGGGAGCGCTCTCAACGTATACACCTACCTCAAGTGATTAGCGTCGGAAAGAGAACATCTCTGAGTCGCTTGTGTGTCTGTGTACGCGCGTGCGTGCGCGTGCGCGTGTGTGTGTGGGTTTCTGTGTGTGTGTGTGTGTGTTTGTCTGTAATAGACATTCCCCGCTAGCTACCCATAAGCACAGCCGGCAGATCCAAGCACAGCTACTTGGCAAATGACGCTCTCTCACTTTAGCTACGCTCCGACTCCTTAGCGGCGTTTTAATCATCGTGATCGACTCTGTACTTAAGGCTAGCGACTGCTGCGTTGTGGGGAACCTACGTTCACGCACGCCGCTGCTAATGTCTCACTGTGACTGCTCACTGTTCACCGGGGCTCAGCGGAACATCAAGGCTTAGACTGCAGCGAAAGACGACACTTTGGTCACCACGACGACCAGGGTGGAGGCGGCAGGGCCAGTAGCGGAGGAAACGCTTCTGATGGTCGATGACTCATCCTGTATACGTGTGCGTGTGTGCGTGTGTCTGGGTGTGTGTGTGTGTGTGCGTGCATGCTCATGAGCTTGCTTTGTTACTACGGTAGAGTGTATCTGGGGAAAGTAAACTGTGTATACATATATACACAGTTCACTCTCAGGCCATCACTCTCAGGCCGACTGATGTCATGTGGGCTGCCTTTGTGTGTGTGTGTGTGTGTGTGTGTGTGTGTGTGTGTGTGTGTGTGTGTGTGTGTGTGTGGGTGGGGGATACTCTTAGGGGAATTGCATTCCTAATTGCGTGGGCTGCCAAACAACGAGAGATGTGTGTATCTCTAAGGGAGTAAAAAAAGGCCTGTATGTGTGTGTGTGTGTGTATGTGTATGTTTTTGCGTGTGTGTGTGTGTGTGTGTGTGTATGTGTATGTTTTTACGTGTGTGTGTGTGTGTGTGTGTGTGTGTGTGTGTGTGTGTGTGTGTATGTATGTGCGTGTGTTTATGTACTGTATGTGCCTGTACTCATTGCCAGGAATAGGTTTTTGTGTTTTTTTTTTTCTGAAGTTAAACCACTGCAATTAGGACAGCTTCTATGACAGGCCCTTCTGTTGCGTTATCAGCACACCTATTGATGGGAAAAGGTGTGGAGAACAATTACCATAGGAACGCTACAGATCGGTGGAGGCAGCAGACCCTACTTCTTAAACATTGTTACGTGACATGGGAACACAACAACAACAGCAACAGCAACCACAACACAACACATAGAATCACACGTCTAATTGGTGGTGTGCTCGGGAACAGAATGTTGGACGCGGCGCTGCGAACGCGAGTGTACCTTTTTGAAGGGATTGAAAGGATAGGAAGAAGGTAGATGTAGTCTAACGAGCTGTAGAAGGTCATTAACAAGCTTAACGGAGATGCCCTGAAGGCGGGAGTCAGGCTTGAATTAAAGATCTATCGACACAAAGCGACCAATCCCACCGACTGTTTTCATCTTTGATTATCATGCAACTGTCCTAAAATTGGTCAAATCTTCATCCATGTACTCACAGGTAATATCCTTCCATATTTTGACTTAGACAACGTGTTAGGGCATTCATTTCTACTCCATACTACGATGGACTTCCAGGTGAACAAGGTAATTAGCGGCGGGCAAAGTGTCAGACCTGGTCCCCCGGGCTCTGATTGGATCGTGCAAAAGCACGCGGAAAACAAAATCCCTCGGACTGACCATCAGTTAAAACAAATGTACGCTCTCACACTCACACACCGCGATACGAGATTACAGCTCTCTGTCTATTGGCTGTGCAGAACCCCCCCCCCCCTTCCCGCTTCAATTATTATTAATTGGCCACATGTCTCTCGAGAAGGGGATTTTTTAATCATCGTATCAGATGAAGGGAGTTCTACGCTTGTTTTATGTAAATTGATTTTATGGCAGGGCTGTTGTTATTTGAATTTGGCTGTCTGTGAAATAAAGTAAATAAGGTTGAAAAGAGAAAATATATATCATTTATATGATACATATATATCAAAAAAGAGAGAATTATATTGTTAAACCTCAAGGGACTTACCATGATAAAACAATGTTAACATAGGCAGAATGAAATAAACTGGGTGGAGGAGGAGTGTGTGAGCAGGTGTGGAGTGCGTGGGCGGGGGTGGGGGGACCTGGGCGGAGGTGCTGTTGAGCTTCTGCAGGCCGTTCTCCAGCCGCTCCATCTTCAGGGCCAGGTCCTTGCTCTTCTGGCCCAGCAGGCTGCGGTACAGCTTGATCTGCTCCAGGAAGGACTTGGGCGTGGTGTAGTTGTAGCGCCGCTCGTCCACCAGGTACTCCTTGGACATGTTGTTGACGCTCATGTGGACGAACGCCATGAACTTGCTCACCGACTCCTTCAGGTCGGGCTGGGATGAGGGGAGAAGAAGAAAGTCAGGGGAACGGACGACGGTGCGGTCGCAGGTGAGCCGGCGTCTTACATCACATCAAATCGGCCAATCACGTTGCAGTTATCTGGAAGTCCCCATTAGGCAAACAGCGAGGCAAAAACACGGAAATCACTGTCCAAAAGTGTCTTTAACAACACTGTGTAGACTGGCCACTGTGAAAATACACTTATTAGAATCCCCTTCAGAACACTTCATCCGTTTGCTCGAATGACTTCAGTAGAATATCTCGAAACAGAAAACGAGGCGTAACTCCGCCCCTCTCAGTTTTGGCTTTCCGGCCCAGTCTGTGTGCCGCGTCCCCCCAGGTAGTTCTGCTATAAACCCAGCAGGACTGCTGGATCCCGGATAACAGAAGAGCTAAGAGACACCTCGGCCGCGATACAAACAGCCACCACTCCAATATGAGAGCTCCCTTCAAAAACTCATTTTTTGTTTACATTTGGTGGAGCCTCCCAGCTGGCAAACGGCCTCCTTGGGCCGGTTCCTTCCACACTTGGTTAGAAGCGGGTTTGCTCGATGATGAGGGAGCCACATCACCTCACAGTGTGACTGACACGGGCGCACCGTGAGCCAAGATGGAAACGACATCTTTTACTAAATGATTTCAAAATCAGCTTGTCATTAGCGGCGTCTGGGATCCACACCGCGAGAGGAAGATCTTATTAAGCCCCATCTCAGGGGTCACCCGCCGCACTCCACTCTTGTCACACACACCGTGGGTTTTCTGGGCTTGTGACATTTGGAATTACATTTTCAGAGTGCCGAGTGAGGAACATCATTTAAGTGGGTGGCTCTATTTGTGCTTGTGTGTGCGTGTGTGTATGTGTCTGCGTCTATGAGTGTGTCTCTTGTGTGCTTGTGTGTGCGTGTGCTTGTGTGTGTGTGTGCGCGTGTACGTGTATATGTTCCTTTCTGTGTGTGTTTATATGCGTGTGCGTATGCATGTGTGTGTGTGTGTTAGTATGTGTATGTGTGCGTCGGTGCCTATGTGTGTGTGTGCGTATGCATGTGTGTGTTAGTATGTGTCTGAGCATGTGCGTGCGTAAGTGTGTGCTTTTGTGTACGTGCGCCTTTGAGTGTGTGTGTGTTTGTGTGTGTGTGTGCCTGTACATATGCATACGTGTGTCAGCATGTGTCTGTGTATTTGTGTTTTGTGTATAATGTGTATGCGTGCACGTGTGTTTCTGCATGCGTGTGTGTGCACGTGTCCGCTCCACATCTCTAGCCCTTCTGTTCCCACCTCGATGTTCTCCACCTCCTGCAGGAAGCGGAGGCTGACAGACTCCAGCGCCTCCTGTGGCCACTCGTGGAACCAGTCGATGGCCGTGCAGTTGACCACCGCCGGGAACTTTCTGCTGCGCACACGCAGCTTGCTGCCCACCGGGGAGAAGCAGAGAGCCACCTGGGACACACACAAGCACACACACACACACACACGCACACACACACACACACACACACGCACATGCACACACATACGCACACGCACACACACACACACACACACACACACACACACACACACACACACACACACACACACACACACACACATTCAGCGGAATCTCAGGAGCAAGGTGAACTAAGGTGAAACCCTTCCTTAGCAGGCTGGCAGATGTTCAGATTAGCTTAATTTGATGGGCCTCTTTCATGCCTTTTACGGACAGGAGAGTGGAGAGGGAGACAGGAACGAGGGGTCAAATAGAGAGCAGGGTCAGAATCAAACCAGGGTCGCTAGGAGGTGAGGCCACTATGTGTGTAGCGTGTGGGCCGGTTGAGTCACCCTGCCTCCCCATATTTCAGTTCTGCACGGCTCTACTATCTTTGCACTTTTGCACAAAAAACGAGTGTCATCCAATGAGGAGTCTAAATGAACTGTAACCGAACAATGACGCCGTTCTCATTAACATCGGATGACCCATTTATTTCTGATCCCACTCTGCCATCGCCGGGGTTACCGTGCGTTTTATGTCCGTGACTTGCAAATGTCACAAAGAAAAAAACCATAGGGATCCGACGTTAAACGTTAAACTGCAATAGTGAACAGCAGCTCCAGCAGAGCACATAATGAAGGCTCTGAGGGGCTGACTGAGATAATGCACTTGGGGGATTTCTCTTCACTCAGTGGCTTGGCCCAAGACGTTGGAGATCTGAAACACCACCACCAGTGTGTGTGTGTGTGGGGAGGCTGGAGGGTTATTCAGGACCATCTGCCCGCTGTTGTTAGGGAGAACATGCCTTGATTTGCTCGGACAGCGAGGTACAATGAGAGAGAGAGAGAGAGAGAGAGAGAGAGAGAGAGAGAGAGGGAGAGAGAGAGCGAGAGAGATAGGGAGAGAGAGAGAGAGAGAGAGAGATAGGGAGAGAGAGAGAGTTTGAGAAAGAGAGAGAGGAGAGAGAGATGAAGACAGAGAGGGAGACAAAGAGAGGGAGAGGAGAGGTGAAGAGAGAGAGAGATAGAGAGAGAGAGAGAGAAGATATGAAGAGAGAGGGAGACAGAGAGAAAGAGAGAGAGAGATAGGGAGTGGGAGGGAAATGGAGAGAGAGAGAGAGATGAATAGAGGGAGAAGGAGAGAGGAAGGATGAAGGGAGAGGGAGACGGAGAGAGGAGAGAGAGGAGAGAGAGAGCTATTGTCTTCATAAGTAAAAGAGATGACCTCCTCTCCCGTGTGAGTCTTGATCTGACGGGAGGCGGGGACGTGACATAAGACATGTTGCTGGCCACACCACCATATGAATGATGGCCCTCCCCCCACCTCCCCCCACCACTCTCCACTCATAGCATCCATCACCCCCACCCCCCACACAGGGGAGAACGAATCAGAGGCAAGTGGGTGAGTGCTCCTCCGTTCGGCCCGGGGTAATCTGCCCACACCGGCCATTTGTCCCGTGACCATCTCCACCGCCCGCCTCTAAAATGATACAGGCATTCATCTTCAGCCACGCCGGGAAATGGAAGCTGTCCAGAGGGGGCGTGGCGGTCGGGAGACCGGCTCAGGACAAGGTCTGTTACCAGAGTTTGCAATGTCACATATGAATACGCAGGCTCTTGGTCTTGTCCCTTGCTGTGCTTTCAGTTGACGTTACCTCAATGTTCACCGGCACAACTTCATAGATCATAATATCTAGTGTTTTGATTTGTTGTTGTCCATTCATACGAGCCCTTTGTCTCAGACCATACATGTGCCTTATTCCATTTCTGCACACTTCTTGGAATACGGCTATTGTTTAGTATTAGTGTTAAGTCTTCCATTTATTATGGATATGGTCATATTTTTCATTTTTTTAACCTTATTTGTGATTATTTTTAGTAATTTGATATCTAATTGCTATTTTCTTCCCTCAGAATGTCTGGTTTGCAATATGAAGGAGTTTCACATAAAGCACTTGACTTTTATTTCACAGTTAAACAATAAATGTTAGATTTTCTGGTTTTATAAAATAGTAAAATATATTGTTTGTACTTTGTACAAAACAATTATATACTGAATATATATCATTTACAAATGAATATGAATATACACATATGTATACAAAATGAGAAAATATGAATAATATTAGATACGGTCTAAAATCCATTTATAATAATTATCTCTATTTTTTAACGAGTTGATCAACCTGTCTATAAAATATGTATTCTGGAGAGATGAAACGACAAAACCTCTCCTTGGGACCCACTCAACATGCTGGGACATCAGCTTCAGGGGCATAAACAGAATGAAAACAAAAACACCCACTCCCTCCCCCAACGCTATCTTACACACACACGCGCGCACACACACACACACACACACACACACACACACACACACACACACACAATGCACACACACACACACACACACACACACACAATGCACACACACACACACACACACACACACACACAAACACACACCACGCACACACACACACACACACACACACACACACACACACACACACGCGCGCACACACACACCCGTGTGTGTGCGTGTGTGCGTGTGTGCGTCTGGCCGTCAGCTCCGCCTCACCTTGAGCTGTCGTCGGACGCGGTTGATGAAGAACCTCCAGCAGTTGTCCCGCGTGTCCATCTCGCCCGACTTGCGCACCTCGGCCCGCACGGCGCTCACCACTGCCTCCGCCTCCTCGTCCGGGAACAGGTCGGGGATCTCACCTGTGGAACCGGTCAGGACCCCCGGACAGGGGGGCGAGAACACACAACAACACCATCAGGGGGGCGAGAACACAGAACACAACGCTGGGTCAGGGAGACTAGAACACAGAACAACACCATCAGGGGGGCGAGAACCCACAACAACACCATCAGGGAGACGAGAACACAGAACACAACAACACCATCAGGGAGACGAGAACACAGAACACAACAACACCATCAGGGAGACGAGAACACAGAACATAACACTGGGTCAGGGAGACGAGAACACAGAACACAACAACACCATCAGGGAGACGAGAACACAGAACACAACGCTGGGTCAGGGAGACGAGAACACAGAACATAACGCTGGGTCAGGGAGACTAGAACACAGAACATAACACTGGGTCAGGGAGACGAGAACACAGAACACAACAACACCATCAGGGAGACGAGAACACAGAACACAACGCTGGGTCAGGGAGACGAGAACACAGAACACAACGCTGGGTCAGGGAGACTAGAACACAGAACACAACGCTGGGTCAGGGAGACTAGAACACAGAACACAACGCTGGGTCAGGGAGACGAGAACACAGAACATAACGCGTGGCTATGGAGACAAGAACACAGAACATAACGCTGGGTCAGGGAGACGAGAACACAGAACATAACGCGTGGCTATGGAGACAAGAACACAGAACATAACGCTGGGTCAGGGAGACGAGAACACAGAACATAACGCGTGGCTATGGAGACAAGAACACAGAACATAACGCTGGGTCAGGGAGACTAGAACACAGAACACATCGCTCTCACAAGGAGACAACAACACAGAACCAAACGCCGAGTTGATGCTTAATACTGGATCCTTTAAGGTAAATGAATGGTTAATTAAAGTGCCCTTATTGTAAAGCGTTACCAATAGTAACATAACGATGTTGTTCCTGTCAACTCAGGCCTGTATGTTCCCGGGGTGCATAGAGATGATCATTTCTTTCATTTTTAAATACTCAGTAGTGTAAGTTTGTGTTTAAATAAGTCATAAGACATGAGTGCATGAAGAGTGTTGAAGCTACCCAAAACAATACAAAAAATAGATACTCTCTATTTCTTTATTTACTGACTGTATAATTCATCTCTTTCAGAATTAATTTAAAGGATTTAATAGACTGTTAACCTGTAGATACAGGTTAAATCCCTTAAAACTACAACACAGATATAGCAGCTGAAAATATAAATACAGGAAATACTGGAAGTAATTAAAAGCCTGCAAGCAGAGTGGCTCCAACAAGGTCAGCCAAGGTCGCACAACCACACAGCCGCCGCCGATTGGCCCTTAGGAGAGTCACCTGACGCCAGCCTGATTGGCCCTTAGGAGAGTCACCTGACGCCAGCCTGATTGGCCCTTAGGAGAGTCACCTGACGCCAGCCTGATTGGCCCTTAGGAGAGTCACCTGACGCCAGCCTGATTGGCCCTTAGGAGAGTCACCTGACGCCAGCCTGATTGGCCGGGAGGAGAGTCACCTGACGCCAGCCTGATTGGCCGGGAGGAGAGTCACCTGACGCCAGCCTGATTGGCCCTTAGGAGAGTCACCTGACGCCAGCCTGATTGGCCCTTAGGAGAGTCACCTGACGCCAGCAGATCGTTGACCAGGACGAGGAACTTCTCGTCGGCCACCTGGGCGTCGGTCATCAGGAGCACCGTGCCGATGTTCTTAACACCCGCCTTGAGGTAGAGGGAGGCCAGGTCGACCTGTGGGGCGAGAGAGAGAGAGAGAGAGAGAGAGAGAGAGAGAGAGAGAGAGACAGACAGAGACCGGGGAGAGAGAGAGAGACCGGGAGAGAGAGAGAGAGAGAGAGAGAGAGAGAGAGAGAGAGAGAGAGAGAGAGAGAGAGAGAGACAGGGAGAGAGAGAGACAGACAGAGACCGGGAGAGAGAGAGAGAGACCGGGAGAGAGAGAGAGAGAGAGAGAGAGAGAGAGAGAGAGAGAGAGAGAGAGAGAGAGAGACAGACAGACAGACAGACAGACAGACAGACAGAGACAGGGAGAGAGAGAGACAGACAGAGACAGGGAGAGAGAGAGACCGGAGAGAGAGAGAGAGAGAGAGAGAGAGAGAGAGAGAGAGAGACAGACAGACAGACAGACAGACAGACAGACAGACAGACAGACAGACAGACAGACAGACAGACAGAGACAGAGAGAGAGAGAGACAGACAGAGACAGGGAGAGAGAGAGACCGGGAGAGAGAGAGAGAGAGAGAGAGAGAGAGAGAGAGAGAGAGAGATAGAGATAGAAGAGGAAATAGACAGAGGGATGGAGAAAGGGAGAGGGGAAAAGGGAGGGAGAAAGAGAGAAAGAGAGCGAGAGAGAGAGAAAGCAAAAGAGGGTGAGAGAGGGAGAGATGAAGGGAGAGAGACCACGTGTTAGACCTTCAGCCGTAACGGCATTAGACAACGCGGTGCTTAGCTTCCTGTTGCCGGAGCACAGTGACGGCATCAGGGATTAAAACGACGGTATCCTTTATTTCCCCCGGTGCAGCTCTGTGACCTGACAACCACACCTCTCTGCTCGGCTCAAACTAATAAAGACTTTTGTTTGCCGGGCCAATATTTCAAATGATCTGTCGGTAATCATATTAAATGACGGCCTGCTCGTTGACGGCTGGACACACATCACTGTCTGCAGGTGTCCAACACATACTGTACACAATATTCATTCCTGGTGTGTGTGTGTGCGTGTGTGTGTATATTTTTGTGTCTGCATGTATGCCTTATTTGTGTGTGGGGTTGTATATGTGTCTGTGTGCATCTATTTCATGTGTGTGCGTGTTTGTATTTATACGTATGCGTGTATGTCTTGTG
>NC_140291.1:681183-698683 GCF_964030765.1 Micromesistius poutassou | reverse complement strand
TGTGCGTGTGCGTGAATGCGTGCGCACGTGTGTGCGTGCGTAGATGGAATAACTGCGGCGACTCATCACTATCCAAACCCCTCCGCTTCACTATCACACTTTAATCCGTGGATTTTTAATTAGACCGTATTGATCATGAACATCGGCGCGGGCTCCAGTCTGCCGGCCCTCTGTAATCAGGCGGCGGCTGCAGGTGACCACACCCCCCTCAAACAACTTCCCCATCTCCAATCAACCGCCCAGTTCCGATGAAAATCCGGATTCTGGCAACTTCCTGCGTTGGTTCCTCTCCCCCTTCCAGCCCGCTGCCATCCCTTCTCATCCCGTCTCAGCCAATCGACGTGCACTCGTTTGGTTGCACTCGGCGTGGAGGGTGGACGGTGGATAAGTTAGGGATCTCCCTCTCGGCCGAGCGGTGGGACGTGCGTGTGTGTGTGTGTGTGTGTGTGTCTGACAGCTGCAGTGAGACCAGAACAGCACCTCGCCCCCCCCCCTCTCTCTCTCACTTACAAATATCTGCTGCTGAGGACCTGGGAGAGCACCGCACACTTCCACACACACACACACACACACACACACACACACAGCTCTACAGTTCCAGTGTTTACTTGCTTTCTTGCTTTCTTTCTGTTTCTCTCCCATCTTTTCGCTTCTGTTCAACACTCATCTTCCCCATTGTTCCCCCTCTCCCTCTCTCCTCCCTCAGACCCGCCTTTGCATCAGCCCTCCTCCTCCTCCTCCTCTTCCTCATCCTCCTCCTCCTCATTTGCAGGGGGGCCCACGGTCGGGTAGAGGAAGACCAGCCTCTGATAGGCCTCCCGGTCGTTGGGGCTGGGGGGGGCTGCTGACTACACGGCGGGGAGCTACAGGGAGATGAGTGATGCGGCGCTCCGACCACAACGCTCCCGGTTCGGGGGAGTGGGCTGAGCCCTTTGTCTTGTCTCATTAAGAGAGGACTGGAGACCAGACGCTCCACTCAGGCCTAATGGACAGAGCACAGCGCCTTCAGACGGTCAGCCTCCTCTGACAGCAGCGCGTCTCGCAGACGGAGCCGGGGTGGGGGTGGGGTTAGATGGAGTGAGAGTTGGAGAGAGTAACTCAAAGAAAGTGAGCGGGACATGGGGTATGGGGAGGGGGAGGGGGAGAGAGGAGAGAGAAAGAGGGAGGAAGAGAGTGAGAGCGAAGGAGCGAGTGAGAGCGAGCAGGAGGGAGCGAGCGAGAGAGCGGGAGAACAAGAGCGTAAATGGGAAAGAGCAAGAGCGAGAGAGAAAGAGAGAGAAAGTGCGCGAGAGAGAGAGAGAGCGAGCGAGAGAGACAAACAGCCTGGCATGAGGATGAGAAGGAGTAAATAAAACAAGTCAGGCAGCCAATTTTCAGACGGCAGCTTTTGAAAGTTGGGCCCTCTGCTAAACAGGTCTCTGAACACTGTGCCCGGGTTGCTTTCCCTTCAAACGGCCCAGCAGAGACACCTCCTCGTACCGGCGCATCCTCAGGAGCAACCCTGACAGGGTCTACAAAAGCTCCTCCAGAGTAGGCTCTTGTGTAGCGAGCCTAATAACTGCGACCGTCTCCCAGTTTGTCTCATTAGAGTCGAAGGTAATGACATGGCCCGCCATTGGCTGCAATTTCCTTGCGTGTCGTTTAGAAAGCGGCGAGGCGGTGGCGGCGCGGTTCAGAACCGTCCCAATTATCTCTGCCGTCGGGAGCATCTGAGGGGCCTCGTGGCCACTGACAGCCAGGCCACGGACCGCACCGCAGGCCCACAGATGCTTACAAGTTGTTTATGGGAGTCCAAGTCAAGTCTCAAGTCTGTGGTCACGAGTCCAAGTCAAGTCTCCTGACTTTGGTCACGAGTCAGAGTCAAGGCTCAAGTCTGTGGATACGAGTCCGAGTTAAGTCCAGAGATATATATTACAAATTATAGGAGCAAAATTTAAGTTTAACATAACATAGTGTATGTTTTTTAGCATTTGTTTGTTTCGGTATTAATGTGAAGTTTCCTATATGATCATTGTTAGATATTGATAGTAATATTACAATAGACTGTAAGGACAATACACACCCTGCACCGATTCAAACCGATTTAACACATAACCACGTATGATAGTTTCGCCTGGTATATGTGATAATACTCTCTGTAACGTTTCAATATGCGCAGACAGTGTAGCGGACAGCTACTCTGTTCTCGGTCCTGGATAATGAGTGTGACAGTTCCATGCTGACTAACGTATCGTGTGTTAATATCGAATAAATGGTAAAACCGATTTTACTGCGTTGTTCTCCATTGTTAATGAAAATTGTACAATCTCCGACGTACGCGCGTGCGTTCATGCGTCGGTAATGACGCGGCTTGCTCACCAGAGGCATAAGGTCGCAAGGAATGATATTAATCTCCTCAGACATTTCCTTTAGGTTAATGCGCCACAATGACGATTCCCAAGTCACAAACCCAAGTCTCCATCTCTGAGTTGGCCCTGCATCAAATAAAAAGTTTAATAAAACTTTCTCACTTTTATTTTATTTTTTTTTATATATATTTATGTTCTCAAATAAAAAGTGAGCAAATTAATAACAGGTGGGATCTTTTGAGCTGCAATATAACCCCCTTCCCCCTTGACTTTCTGTCTGGCTATTTATTCTCAGGCGTTCAAAAGGTCTTTAAACGATGCCCCTGCTTTGCTGCTATAGCTCAACTTCTGGCCCCTTCCAGAAAAACTAAAGAGGACAAACAGAGACAGTTGGCTGGGTGGGCCGTGCCGGTGTGAAGGGGTTTAAGAGCACTTGTTTTGGAATGCACACATTAAGATCTTTAGTTTAGACACTTTGAGCGGAGTGCCCAGGGCTCTTGGCCTGTAGGGGCCAATGACAGGTGTGATCAAGGTCTCCCCCAGCAGTGGAGGGTCAGTGAGTCTGCAGCCTTGAAATGGTAATTACACCCATTACACACCAGTCACACTGCGAGAACACTCCACAGTGCTGTATCTATAGCAAACTGTGGAACCTGCTCTGTGGAATGCTACACCGAAATGACCCAAAAATGGAAATGCTTGAAAAATACCCAGAGTTTAAAAGGTTCTGTCGTTTCTTTTTTTTTTACCCATTTTTCAATCACAGTGGACTTTTATATTTGTAATCACTCTTCTGACCAATGGGAGCAGAGCAACATTGCCAGAGCTCCCTTTTTGAGCTGGCGGAATGAAGTTATGGAAAAAACAGAGGTTTTCTTTGGTTCAGTGGCTTAAAGCATTAATTATACATTGCAGCGTATTTACCGGGGGGTGGGGGTCTTATGCTCTGAGGAACCATTGGGGGATTTTGACAGAAATATCACCCAGAAAAGCTTTTCCCCTTGACGACTTCTGCACTCTGATTATATATTCATCTAAAGACATTAAATCATCACTAAAACCCATGAAAGCCTAAATCTCTTTATTTTTTTCCCTCCACTGCTACGCTTATTTTAGACTTTTTCTCTGGCACCGCCGCCGAAAATCCCTCTTAAATCAATAATCATTTAGATGATAAATTAGTGACAGAAGCCTAACTCTTCGCACCGCCCTTCGAGCAACAGCGCATCAAAACACTCAGAGCAAATCAAATATCAACAACTCGCTGAGCTGCTAGACAATAACATGATTTGTTACTGCAAACTCATTTAATCTTTTCTATTTGAAGTAAGTGGTTATTATAAAAAAAGGTGAGCTGTAGCCGCTAGGATTGCTGGCGTAAATCCCACTAATCTGTTGTGATACAGGGGTCACATTCACTACAGATACAACAAAACAAACTGGATTCTAAGTGCAGGATTATCCTGCATGATATAGAAATGATTGGGTAATAATGATAATAATACATCCACAGTACACTTTTCCTCGCCCCAAGAGCACGGCCAAGGGCAAAACGATGGTGATGATGGTGATGATGGAAAACAGCACAAGAATAACTTTTTCTAAGCGGAAGAGATGGGTTGGAAGCCAGAGACTTTGTGGACTGACGATTATAGACTCACGCTGCCTTTTAATCAATGATATCACTTCATTTTCATACGGAACATCCCGGGGTCAATCCCTCTCTCTTTCAATCCATTTTCCTGTCTCTCCACTCGGTATAATACCCGATACCGGCCCCCGTACTGCATACATTAAGGTACAGCAGCCGCACAGCTGGCACCGCCACGCCTCCTGACAGCGTGTTCTTGAGGATTTGTTGAACGGAAAAACAATTTAACGAGTGCCCGTTTTGAGTTTCGATATTGTGTTGGACATTTACGACACCACATAAATTCGGGACGCAGGAACTAGAATTAGCGAGGCGTGTGTGTGTGTGTGTGTGTGTGTGTGTGTGTGTGTGTGGCCCGGCGCCACCGAGTAGCGGCCCAGGACGGAGCGTTGCCGACGAACTGTTCCCGCCGTAACGATCCCGCTGCAGAAAGACTCGGCTACGGAGTACGACATCGATACAAATGATTAAAAAAACACGGTTAAAAAGGGACCTGCCCGTTCACAGACGTCCAAGAAGACAAGTACACTTTCATCATGTATCCCTTAATCCCAGTTACAGTCTCCAAGGGCCCCGTTAAGACAACAACGGCACACCGAGCGAGGAGAGCGAGGAGACCACAGACACCACCTCTTAAAGACCACAGAAGAGAACTCAAAGTAGAGCAGAGAAAGAGGGATCCCTCCTTCCAGAGATGAGCGTCAGGAGTGCAACGGGGACACCGTAGTGCACGGTCATCACGGGAGGAG
The DNA here is from genome assembly GCF_964030765.1 of Micromesistius poutassou. Classification (NCBI taxonomy): domain Eukaryota; kingdom Metazoa; phylum Chordata; class Actinopteri; order Gadiformes; family Gadidae; genus Micromesistius; species Micromesistius poutassou. Next base: position 693,935 of record NC_140291.1, on the reverse strand, counting down.
AAGACACCGTGTCCCTCAGTCTGCCCTCTCACCTGGAAGATGTTGGAGAGGTCGCGCAGGTTGAAGACGTAGTGGAACTTGACGGCGGTGGGGAGGAAGGCGGAGGAGACGCGCTGGTGCAGGTTCAGGGCCAGCTGCACCACGGTGGGGGTGCTCCGCTGCAGCTCCTGGGTGAAGCCCTCTCCGCCCAGCCGCTGGGACAGGATGGAGGTGTAGATGGTGGACAGGGCGTCGGCGCCCGGGAAGGACAGCGCAAACACGGAGAAGTGGCGCTGAATGAGGGGAGATAATAACATGTGAGAGATGACGCGTGAAATAACCTTTTAGTCGTGAAAACGTATATGAACAGAGAAGCAAAATAGCACGGATGCCTAAGAGAACAAGAAAAATTGCTGAATTTATTTTAGAAAAAGGGGATTTTTTAATATATGTAATATATATGTAATAATATTTATGAAGAGAGTAGTCATAAAGGACGGAAATCGATTGCAAAACTGGGATGAAACGGAGATGTTGAATCGTATGATACATACTGTTTTTTTGGAGCAAAAAAAACCCAAAATACTGCTTGAGAGCACCAGAAGTTGACAGAAATGGCCTTGGCGTCTTTTCTGATTGCTGCAGCAACACTCGACATGAGACACGAACGTCCACCCTGACGCATGAAGGACGGATTCATTCTAGTCATCCAAGCATGGTGGATGAGGTGTCAAATCCCCCCCACACGCACACACCATGTCAATGGCTCTGGGTGTCATGAAGCGTGACACTAATGCAATACCTTTTTATTAATATTAATGTCAAGAAGGGAAAATAGTCATGTACATGTTATCGGATGGGAATCCATGGGACTTTTAGCTGTCTGTGTGAACGAGTAGGAAAGAGAGGGAGAGAGACAGAGAGAGGACGAGAGAGAGGCCAAGTGTGTGTGTGTGTGTGTGTGTGTGTGTGTGTCTGTGTGTGTGACTGGTATGTGTTGTTTTTGTGAGTGAGTGAGTGAGTGAATGAGTGAGCGAGAGAGAGGCAGAGTGTGTGTGTGCGTGTGTTGTTGTTTCTGTGTGTGAGTGAGTGAGTGAGTGAGTAGCCCAGTGAGTGTGTGTGTGTGCGTGTGTTGTTGTTTCTGTGTGTGAGTGAGTGTGTGAATGAGTGAGTAGCCCAGTGAGTGTGTGTGTGTGCGTGTGTTGTTGTTTCTGTGTGTGAGTGAGTGAGTGAGTGAGTAGCCCAGTGAGTGTGTGTGTGTGCGTGTGTTGTTGTTTCTGTGTGTGAGTGAGTGTGTGAATGAGTGAGTAGCCCAGTGAGTGTGTGTGTGTGCGTGTGTTGTTGTTTCTGTGTGTGAGTGAGTGTGTGAATGAGTGAGTAGCCCAGTGAGTGTGTGTGTGTGCGTGTGTTGTTGTTTCTGTGTGTGAGTGAGTGTGTGAGTGAGTGAGTAGCCCAGTGAGTGTGTGTGTGTGCGTGTGTTGTTGTTTCTGTGTGTGAGTGAGTGTGTGAGTGAGTGAGTAGCCCAGTGAGTGTGTGTGTGTGCGTGTGAACAGACCTGCAGGCGTGGGTTGATGGTGAAGCTCCCTGCCGTGGGGTTCATGCAGGAGACGTACTGAACATTGCGGACCTCCTTCAGAAGCAGCTTGCTCCGGTCGTACCTGCACACACACACACACACACACACACACACACACACAAATGATTAGATGTACATAAGTACAAGATTATACAGCACATACACAAACACGCACACACGCACACAAAGACCCGACGACATCATTATTCGACAACCTCCTCACACAGGCACACAGGGGCCCATATTTCCCAGCGTGCCGCGGTCGATGGGCACGCTTCAGCTCTTGCATATCGTGGCCCCCTAACATCCTTCTCCTTCTCAATTTCATACTTGGAGCGCTCCCAGCAAATCTCTAATGGGCCGACCTTGTCTAAATCACTCAGCGCTGCGTATGAGAGGCGCATCCGTGTCCACAATGCCCTTGCCGCCGTGTCTGGGAGCTTAGCCACGAAAAAGCTGTTTTTTTTTTCGTTTTTTTTTTCTGAGGCCAGATCATAGAGGCAGAGTTCCTCCACTGTTTCTGTTGGTTGACATTCAGGGCAACAAAAAAAAGGAGGAGAAAATAAATGAAAACTTCTTGACTGGGTGGGGGCGCCCGAGTTGTAGGGTGCACCAAAGCATTTCAGATCAATAGGGAGCAACATGAGCAGGATATGACATGATGGAAGTGCAGAGCCCGTTTCGACTGCCACACTCATCCTGGAAAGTGTCTTGTTGGGTGGGGGCTGTGTACTGGCTGTGTACTGGCTGTGTACTGGCTGTGTACTGGCTGTGTACTAGGCGAATACAAGTTAAACCCGTAAAAACATTCACAAACGTCATAATATTCAATTAAATTCAGCCCTAACCCTTGCTCACCATTACAGTCTCAAAGGGTTTTACAGGCCAGATATTTATAGACAAATATGACATGATGTTTAAAGAAAGCTGAAAATAAGTCAAAAAAATGATTAAAATCAATAAAAAAAAAATTGTGGCCTCAAACCGCCAGATATGGAAGAGCAGCTTAATAAAGATTTTGAGAGTTCCTTTTCATATTTGAAATTGATGAGATCATAACTAGGAGAGGCAGTGGGACATCATCCAAAATGGAAATTCAGGAACATTTGTCAAAATGGGAAATGGCCTCTCTTATTGAATTACTAACTAAACAACGGCACGCGTCCAACAACGTTATCAAGTCCATCATCCTAACGACGGCTTTAAGAAACAGGCAGCAGCCAGAACGTTGCGTTTTCCACCCAGAACTCATACTGTAAGCAAAGCACGCATGGCGCGCCGTTCTGCTCCCCTCCGTCTGCCGTATGGGCGCCAGCGAGCACGTTTCCTTCCTTCTTGGAGGAGGAGGGGGGGGGGGAAGAGAGAGAGAGAGAGCGAGCGAGCGGCACAACGTCTGGTCCAGACGCCCGTCGCCTCCCATCCAGATGACTTTATAACTTTCCCTTCTCTTCTTGGCTCCCTCCCTCAAGGAAACGTCTAACTCTTTATCTACGCTTGCGTCACATCCAAGAACGGGCGGCGCTCGCCGAAGACGACTCGCTGCAGCGCCGCCGCTCCCCGCCACACAAACATTGGTGGCGTTCCAGAGGCGCTGGCCAGGCCCCACGGCGGCGGCAGGAAACGCTTCAAGGACTTAAAAGTCATTCATCAGTCATTTATCTAAGTGGCGACTCGTCTCGTCTGTGCGACGGTGGAGCGGCGGACGGTGGAGCTGGCTCCGGGCGGTGAGGCGGGGGGCGGCCAGGGGTCTCCGGAACCATCCATTCAGGTTTCAGCGTGTACCGGACCCCTGCTTTGACCTCCTCATCTATTCCTCATCCCGTTTCAAACACATCACAGCCCTGTGGATGTTCTTAAGAGCAGCGCGATACATCAAGCTGAAATGGCCGTATGATTAAAACGGCAGTTTAATGCATCACGGAAACTGTGTTTAATTAGCAAAGGCAGCGGTATCATCTCTTCTGGGGAATGTGTGTTTCTGACTTTGAACACAATGCCCTCATTTAAGCCGTCTGTCCAATGCAGGTCCGATACCTGTATTTAAGGTGCTTACTTTTCTATCTCTATTCTACTATGGCTATCAACCTGGTTTCTTCAAGTATAGGTCGTTAAAGCGTAAGTGAACCCCCTGTACAGGAAGGAGGTGGGGCGTGGTATTCCCATGGTAACGGCTCACATCAACTCGGTGATACTTTTTTCAAGCTAGTACCGTCGTTGTGTATGAGCGTTATAATGGGCCGATGTTGTACATGAAATGCTTGACACACCGTAGTGTGTCTGAGAAGTGTCTGAGAAGCCTCTCTCGGACACGGCCATCAACATCAACATCCACTTCTGTCCAGATGGATATTCTATATTTATTTAATTGATATTCTATAGTTCTATCATTGATATTCTATAGAGCCACTCGTATCTTTGCTTCAACATCTATGCAAAAAACACACAACAACGATATACTATCCATAACAAGCTCTGCCCTAACAAGACTGCGTTGATCTTTTCCAATAAAACGTTTCACTGAAGGCACCCGCTAAATACGGTGGCCATAAGCACCATAAAGGTGGTGGTGGTGGTGGTGGTGATGGTGGTGGTGGTGATGGTGTTGGCGGTGATGGTGGTGGTGATGGTGGTGGTGATGGTGGTGGTGGTGGTGGTGTCGGTGGTAATGGTGATGGTGGTGGTGGTGGTGGTGGTGGTGATGGTGGTGGTGGTGTCAGTGGTAATGGTGATGGTGGTGGTGGTGGTGGTGATGGTGGTGTTGGTGGCGGTGGTGATGGTGGTGGTGTCAGTGGTGATGGTGGTGGTGTCAGTGGTAGTGGTGATGGTGGTGGTGGTGGTGGTGTCAGTGGTAATGGTGATGGTGGTGTTGGTGTTGGTGGTGGTGGTGGTGGTGTCAGTGGTAGTGGTGATGGTGTTGGTGGTGGTGGTGGTGGTGGTGTCAGTGGTAATGGTGATGGTGGTGATGGTGTTGTTGGTGGTGGTGGTGATGGTGGTGGTGATGGTGGTGGTGGTGGTGGTGGTGGTGGTGTTGGTGGTGGTGGTGGTGATGGTGGTGGTGGTGTCAGTGGTAGTGGTGGTGTCAGTGGTGGTGGTGATGGTGGTGGTGGTGTCAGTGGTAGTGGTGGTGGTGGTGGTAATGGTGGTGGTGATGGTGGTGGTGGTGTCAGTGGTAGTGGTGGTGGTGGTGGTAATGGTGATGGTGGTGGTGGTGGTGGTGATGGTGGTGTCAGTGGTGGTGATGGTGGTGGTGGTGGTGGTGATGGTGGTGGTGGTGGTGGTGTCAGTGGTAGTGGTGATGGTGGTGGTGGTGATGGTGGTGGTGGTGGTGGTGTCAGTGGTAGTGGTGATGGTGGTGGTGGTGATGGTGGTGGTGGTGGTGGTGGTGGTGGTGATGGTGATGGTGGTGGTGGTGGTGGTGGTGATGGTGATGGTGGTGGTGGTGGTGGTGGTGATGGTGGTGGTGGTGGTGGTGGTGGTGGTGGTGGTGTCAGTGGTAGTGGTGGTGGTGGTGGTGGTGGTGGTGGTGATGGTGATGGTGGTGGTGGTGGTGGTGGTGATGGTGGTGCTGGCGGTGAACACACTGGCCTACGGCTCACCAGTGGTTGTAGTCCATGTGCTGGCGTATGAGCGTGTGAGGCTGCACCGTCCCGTAGGCGTCCACCTCGGGCATGTTCATGTCGTCTATGAAGTACACCAGTCGGCGGCTGCCCGGGGGGCCGTAGTTACGGCCTGCCTTCTTCTCCAGGGGCTTCTCCAGCACGGCTGGGGGGGTGGGGGGAGGAGGGAGGAAGAGGATAGGAGTTGAACAAGAGAAGGAAAGCAGAGAGGAGAGGAGACAGAAGGGAGGGCAGTGGACAGCAGAGCTCTTCATAGGTCTACACGAACCCTAGGTTCTAGACCAGACCCGGGACCCATAAGGGTGAGGGTCCACATTGCATTAGGATCACCTGGTTCCTGGTCGGGTCCCGGGTCAGTTTATATTTGTGTATAATACCAGGGTGGATCTGAGAAAGACATGTGACCAGTGCTTCTCGTGAGAGAAACGCATGGAAGTGCTGCGTAGCTGGCGTGATGATGTGGCCGACCATTAGGACGGCAGTAAGAGTGGGAAAGAGGAGACTAACGCCCGTATTCCACCAGGGACGTAAGCGCCGCGGAACGGCTGCGCCGCGGTCACCGCTGCTGATCGCTGCCACTCTAATCAATGAAACCATCCCCACCGGGCGCGCCGCGGCGCGTCTCAGCAGCGTCCCAGGAGCGGCGCACCGCGCCGCAGCGCTATCTTTACGCAGCACTTCTATTTTGACGCGAGCCGCTGCTGAACCGCGTCAATTTCCACAGAGCAGATCGAGCAAGGAAGTGAAATAATAAAAGCCATAGAGCATCCGGTCAATTTTCAAAATAAAACACAATACTCCGCTCATGTAGCCCATACAACTTCACATCAACATTATGTCATGACCGGTGGCACCAGGTCAGCAGTCAATCAATCAAAGGGTCTCAGAGGGTCGGCAACATGGACGACGAGAGACTTATTATCGAAGTGGAGCAACATAAAATCATTTACGAAATCAATCATCCTTTTTATAAAGACAATGTGAGAAAGGATTTCCTTTATCCACACAGTTAAAACGTTCAGGATTATCGCGTGATCTCGTGATCTCGCATGAATACCGCTGGCTCGCAAGGCAGCGCGCGCTGCCGTTACGCGCCCGGTGGGGATTGACGCAGGGCACAGGACGCAGCCGTTCCGCGGCGCTTACGTCCCCGGTGGAATACGGGCGTAAGGGGAACAGATCTTGAGTAGCACCAGCAAGGTTAGTCGCGGAGGTAAGGCCTTGTGTATTACAAGTGACTGTCATGTTTCAATGAATATAAGACCAGCATCGTAGCATATTTATACTAGGTCTTTCTTTTGTTTTGATCTCCTTTTATTATGCTACTATATGTTGTATCCAACACGATTAATGGAATTAGCAGTAGAACTGCAGACCTGTATCATTTTAATAACCGGGTCTATGAAATACCCTTACCGGGTAGGGCCTCTCATATCTCAAAATACAGACAAAGACGGCTCAGTATTTCTTTAACTTTAAAATGTATCTGATCCAATGGGATCTCAAAACAATTCTCCCAGCATCCGTCAGGCTTCGGTGCCTCGTTTGGACCCCTGAAAACCTCGTTTGGAAGGTGGAGGAGTTAAGGAGAGGCAGAACAGAGGCTGCTGCAGACATGAAAGGAGGGAACGACGGAATAAACTCCCAGCTGTTCAAACAAAGGCAGAGCTTTGAAGGAGCTCTGTGTAAGATGGGCTGCTGCCTCTAGCCTTTAACAAGGTGAGCACACACACAGTTTAAACTGTAATGCATAAGAAGCTTTCCGGCAAGCAACCAGAATGTGTTTAACCTTTTTAGAGCTAATATTGGCACTGGGATTTAATTGAGGGATCAGGATCAACAGAGAAACATATCCGATGACAAAGATTAAATGTTAGAAAGTGCGGCTGGTGAGATGCCAGAGCTGGAAAGATAAAGAGAGAAGCTAGCATAAGAGAGGACGACTTTGAAATGGAACAACTAAACCAACGTCCCCTCCCTCTCTGCTCCATGCAGTCAACTCAAAACAGATATTCTCAAAGACCATTTCTCTAAGTAAGAGCTGACGGATGGCTACACCATTCCTAAAATCTGCTCCTAAAATCAAACCTTTAGCACGTTTAAATAGAACAGAATGACCGGGAAAAACTAGCGCACCAACTAACACAATTCTGATATTGATGAATGACGAATGATGAACGATTTTGGCTTAAATTAACCCATTCTTCAGTTAGTCCATGAATACAATTCACCCGAGCCTGATGTGAAGTCTCGGAAACGAAGACAAGCAGCCACGGACGACATCGGCTTTCGATAGACGATTAATGATGTCATTTATTAATTCAATTCATTGAAGTACGTTGATTTAACGTTGATCAACCGGCTGGAAAATCAACGAATGCATCGCTGCGATGTTGTTCAAAGAACTGACCGACAGACCCACAGCGCGCGTGGTGACGGAGGACCTCCACCTACCCTGCAGCATGGCGGAGGTGGTGTAGTAGTTGAAGGGGACGTTCTTGGTGGTGTATCTCTCGGGGTCCAGGGAGCCCAGCTTGTCGCCCACCAGCACCGACTTGCCCGTCCCGGCGGAGCCCACCAGCATGACGGGCCGCCGGCGCTCCAGCAGCCGGTCCATGAAGTAGCGCACCCTGATGGTCTCCGTGGTGGGGACCAGACAGGCCTTCAGCGCACACACACACACACACACACACACAGAGACATCACACACCGAACACACAAGGACAGACATCACACACACACACACACACACACACACACACACACACACACACGGAGAGACATCACACACCGAACACACAAGGACAGACATCACACACACACACACACACACACACACACAAGGATAGACACACACGGACAGACATCACACACCGAACACACAAGGACAGACATCACACACACACACACACACACACACACACAAGGATAGACACACACGGACAGACATCACACACCGAACACACAAGGACAGACATCACACACACACACACACACACACACACACACACAAGGATAGACACACACGGACAGACATCACACACACAGACACACACGCAAGGACAGACATCACACACACACACACACACACACACACACACACACACACACACACACACACACGGACAGACATCACACACACTCACACACACACACACACACACACACACACACACACACACACACAGAAATCACACAAACACACACACATATCACACAAGCACACACATGGACAGACATCCAACAAACGCAGACACACACATACACACATGGATAGACATCACACAAATAAACACACACACACACACACACACACACACACACACAAAAGGACAGACATCACACACACACACACACACACACACACACACACACACACATAACATAACACAAACAAACAGGGACAGACATCATATAGAAAAACACACATAGATTAATTGAAAGAAGTAAAAAGCAATTATGAATAATGTATCTATTAATAAATAATGTATACAGAGAGCGAAAGAAAGACAGGGAGAGAGAGAGAGAGAGAGAGAGAGAGAGAGAGAGAGATGAGAGAGAGAGAGAGAGAGAGAGAGAGAGAGAGAGAGAGAGAGAGAGAGAGAGAGGGAACGAGAGTGAATTCTTTAAAAATACAAATACCTGAAGGGGCATATCCGTGTCCATTTCGAATTTGGGCACAATTTTGGACCAGGGCTCGAATTTCTTGGTCTCAGGGTCAATGTAGTAGTCAAAGACGGTTCCCTGTGACGGGAACTTGACCGTCTTGAATTCAGTCACCCACCACTTGCTGAACTCCACCCGGTAGTCTACCAACTGCCACGCACACACACACACACACACACACACACACACACACACACACACACACACACACACACACACACACACACACACACACAGACAAGAGGTTTAAAATGGGAAAAAGGGTAGGTGTGTAGGGTTATGTGTCAATATTACGTAATGACTCCACTCTTTTGCCTCATAGATATGGACGGGGGAAGGTGTGTGTGTGTTTGTGTGTGTAATTTCCCCAGTTGTGCTGAATGCAACCTGGCAGACAAGTAAATTACATAAGGAAGATGTGACACCTCAACGCACCAAACAGATATGGAGCCCGATTCATTTAGGCAGACAGAGGTAACGCACGCACACACACACACACACACACACACACACACACACACACACACACACACACGTAGACAAACGCACACATACAAACACACCTGCACAATCACACACAGATAAACACATGGACAGACACACACAAGCACACACACACAAGAACAAATGCACATAAATGCGCAGTCACACACACACACACACACACACACACACACACACACACACACACACACACACACACACACACACACACACACACGTAGACCAACACGGGTACACACACACACACACACACACACACACACACACACACACACACACACACACACACAGCTTGTTGTCAGGTCTCCTCTACCCACTAACCCAGCGCCCGGCGCTGCAGTCAATAAAACCACTTAGCATTTAAATGCAGCTCTGATGGGAAAATAAAGTGGAGCTCCCTTCTTTTTTTGATAGCAGAAAGAAATTCTAGCTTAGCAAGTAGCTGAGCAACCACACACGCACCACGCTAATTTACAGCCGCGCCTTTCGAGGAAACGTTGATTAAAATTCTGCCCGCCCAGCCACCACTTCCTGTCCAAGATGGCCACTTGAGAGCTGGCTAATATCGTGTGGTTAAAGCTGGGGTGTAGAGGACTTCCTGGGTCCAGAATCACGTACCTGAAGTCTAATGGACCTTCTGAGATCCCATTGGATCCAATCATCCAAAAAAAGATATACTGCCCCGTTTTTCTGACCCGAGATATTACAGACCCTAACTGGTGTACTACAGACCCTAACTGGTGTACTACAGACCCTAACTGGTGTACTACAGACCCTAACTGGTGTACTACAGACCCTAACTGGTGTACTACAGACCCTAACTGGTGTACTACAGACCCTAACTGGTGTACTACAGACCCTAACTGGTGTACTACAGACCCTAACTGGTGTACTACAGACCCTAACTGGGGTACTACAGACCCTAACTGGTGTACTACAGACCCTAACTGGTGAATTTCCGGGAGGAGAGAGACCCGGGACCCCAGACCATTGTAATTACCGGGTTTGTCGTGATCTGACAAACCCGGTAATTACAATCTTACTGAAAATGCCGTTCTCATGATTAAAAACATTAACTATGTGTGCATGATAAAATAGATCAAAACAACAGAAAGACCTCAACGTGAACAGGCTATGTATGGGTTTACTTAAAAGAATGTGATGTGCCTTTCTTATACGAGTCGAAACGTAACCACAACATGTAATAGACTTTACCCATCTCTACCGAGCACCTCTCATAAACATCATCAACAAAGTACATAAACATCACGTATAAATACAGAGAAAAGAGACAAGGGACGAGCATACCTGGTCCTGGAACATGGCGCCCCCGAAGGCCCAGACGGTGGCGAAGACAAAGTAGAGCTCATGGAGCTCCTTAGCGCAGTCGGCCGGCGTGTTCTCCGGGGTCAGAAGACACTCCAGCAGGTGGCAGAGCATCTGCACCAGGCTCTGCTCCGGCACCGGGATGATCTGCTTGAACCTGGACCGAGAACCAGACCACACATCAGGTTTAGTGAGGAGGGAACCTGGACCTAACATCAGGTTTAGTGAGGAGGGAACCTGGACCTAACATCAGGTTTAGTGAGGAGGGAACCTAGACCTAACATCAGGTTTAGTGAGGAGGGAACCTGGACCTAACATCAGGTTTAGTGAGGAGGGAACCTGGACCAAGAACATGCAAAACAGCCCGTTTAATGAGGAAGTCAGTGAGTCAGTCATTGAGTCAGTGAGTCATGTTTGACCGTTGTGCAGCCAGCAATCCATCCATCATCCATCCATCCCACCGTCATCCCTCTAGCCATCCATCCATCCCTCTATCCATCCATCCACCCCTCTATCCATCCATCCATCCCTCTATGTCAGTGAGTCAGTCAGTTGATTTAGATAACACTCTAAACAGACGCACAGTGCATCACAGGCATTAAAGAAACATGAAACACTCAAAAACACAGACACTGTTGAAACTTAAAATTGTGCGTTGTCAACATTGACAAAATGGTTCCCTTCACTAATTTAATTGCTTGTCAAATATCCATCTCGAGGAGTCACCAAAGATTTCCATGAAAATCAATCTTGATTTTCCGCTTTCAAAAATTGCAAAAAAGCAAATAATAGCTTTTCTCAATTACTTGTTCACCTCCCACTCCTTCTTATGTTCATAGTATGTACATAATACAAACATTGAATATTGACATGAAATGAGGACGTATTTAAGGGTGAGTCTGGTGTGCCTCCACCTTGATCTGATGGTGTCCAGGCAGCTTGGCAAGTATTTGTCGAATAGAATGGTCAGATTGGCCTTCTCTGATTGGACCTCCCTCCTGTCAATCCAGCTGGACACCGGTGGGTTCCAGCCCAGGTCTGCTGGGTTTATATAGAGGATGCCTAGGGGGGTGGAAGAGTCACTCTGGGTTCAGTACCGGTTGCATTTACGCGCGTGTGCGCACGTGTGTGTGTGTGTGCCTGTGTGTTCTTGTGTGTGCATGTTTGCATGCACGTCTTTGAATGTGTGCTGATTCGTATTCGTTATATTTCACTGTGCGTGTGCATGCGTGCGTTTGTGTGCACGCACGTGCGCGTGTGTATGTGTGTGGTTGTGTGAATGTGCGTCTGTGCATTTGTGATGTATTCATATTCACATATTACATATGCGTGTGGTGTGTGTCTGTGTGTGTATTTATTTATGTGTATGTGTGTGTGTGAGAGCATACGTGTGTGTGTGTGTATGTGTGTGTATGTGTGTGTATGTGTGTGTGTGTGTGTGTGTGTGTGTGTGTGTGTGTGTGTGGTACCTGCTCTGGACACGGTAGCGGGCGTGGCCGTGCGGAGGTGGCTGATCTCAAACACCAGCCTCATGGTTGGGCTTAGCGGGATGCGCTCATTACTGGCCAGGGTCAACACCTGTGGGAGAGTTTCGGTTCACATTCGTAGCACGAGCCAAAAAGAACATTTTACCATAATGTTTTTGACCTAACCCTAACACGGGTCTGTCCCGAAACAACTGGTTCTTTTTTTATATTTAGGGCGAAACCCACTGAACTAGCACGGTACGAAGTTCTGCAGTTCAGAACACTGGGTGGTAACAACACACACACACACTATATCGCTGCCCGCGTTTGCTAAACCAGAATAAACCAGCGCAATGCAATACCAGCGCCTGATTGGGTCTATGCATATTGCCGCTTTGATAAGGGCAGGAAATATCTTGGCTTAATTGCGTCGCAAACAACAAGGTTCTGGTTGGTGAACCCGGGATGCGGGATTAGAATGAGGGCTTTAATAATATATGGCCAGGGAGGGCTGGAGAACTATGCAGTGCTATTGGAAGCTGCCGACCTGGAAAGGTGAACTAAAGTCTGACTAAATGTGAGCCATAGAGAGGCAGTAGAGAGGCAGGACAATGACAG
>NC_140291.1:666183-676183 GCF_964030765.1 Micromesistius poutassou | reverse complement strand
GCCACAAGGGCATTCCCGTTTTACTTTATAGTTCCTCCTTAATGTCTCTGTATGTGGTTTCAGGAGAATAACACATCATGAGACTCCACCATCATCTCACAACAAAGAAATAAAACTCACCATTTAACAATTTTTCAACCTTGAAATTATAAAAGATTTTAAGAAGATGTGGCTGTGGATGTAGTGCAACACTTGTTAAGAAATACTCAGTGGGGTGCTGTTTTCTGGCTGTCTACCTGACGGCAGCTTTGAGGTGGAAATAGCAGCAAAACTTGAAGAAAACTAAGTTTGAATAAGTAAACATCTTGAATCTCCTGAACTTTTCTGCCGCTTATTCTACCCCAACGCAGGCGTGTCCTCACGTAGCGACGACGAACGAGGGAACAACGCATTGAGCCGGCGGGCGAACGCACGTGACATGGACGCACACAACACGACAATCCGGCGTCCTGATTTCCGAACACGGCGCTCACCTTGAGGACAAAGTTGTCCTCGGCCTGCAGCTTGAGGTCCAGCACCGAGTCCCTGACCGTCTTCTCAAAGTCCATGTCCCTCTTGCGCGGCACGTCCAGGGCGGGGAACAGGTCGCCGATCAGCCCCATGAACACGGGCATGTCGTCGGTCACGATCTTGGGGATGTTGAAGTCCCGCAGTGCCCTCATCAGCACCTGGTCCTCCGCCCGGCCCGGGTCCCCCCGCTTCAGGGCGCCCGCCACCACCAGCACCGACTTGATGGCTCGTAGCCCCCAGTCGTAGTGGTCCTGGAGGGGGGGGGGGGGCGAATTGACATTGACATTGAGCGAACGCACACACACATTGAACCCAATCACACACACACACACACATTGAACAAATGCACACACACACCCGCATAATCACACACAACCGCATAATCTCACACACACCCTTACAATCTCTCACACACACACACACACACAAAAACACACACAGCAACCAATGTTTAGGTTTCACTTCCGCTGCTGTGGGAAAAACTATAATGACGGTAAGATGTTTTCACATCAAACATATTGTTCCTCTTCCCCTGAGTAAACATCGCAATAATGAACACACCCCGAAGGGAACGTTTGCAATTAATCAGAGTATTCAGATATACCAGAGCTATCAAATGTTTTAACTATTCAATATACAGAAGCATATGCCCATACCATCCATCGATTTAAAAGGGCAATCCTGCGCTTGGCATTCAACACGCACAAAAAGAATTGTGTTGTTGTTTTGAAGTACGTTTTCCAAAGAGGGCCGACGTCTCGTCAATTGAAAAACAACTTATTCTCTTGAGGAGCTACGATTGAAATTTGCTTAATAAAACTGGCTCACGGTCAATGAAAAAACTCAAGAGATTTATCCCAGTCCCTGAACAGACCCTTCCCTGGTCCAACATTCATTCATCAGAGCACGCGCACCGAGATGCTCCCAAACCCAATTACCATCTCCCTGGTGGGCTATCTTAATATCTAGCTGTGGATAACAGTGGTCACACCAACACACACACACACACAATGCAGTCTAGGCATCCCGGATCTACAGGGTTTGCTGCTGGGGGAGGGGCCGGGGGGACTCTGGATGTGCTTCCAAGGCGTTCAGAGTGTCTATAAGCAGGCGAGAGAGATGTGTCCAATAGCCTCCCCTGTGTAATCTCTCAGACACACTGAACAGAAAATGGCCACAGGATGTTTCAGGGAACAATGTGAGCATTAATGAGCAAGTCACAAAACTAAAAAGACAAGACTACAAAACAACAATCACAATTAAAAAATAACATTATATATGCATATATGTATATATATATATATATATATATATATATATATATATATAAGCAGTCATATTTAAATAATATAAATTATTTATAAAGAATAACAAACAGATTCATCCTGAGACTGTGCTTCAAAAAGCATGAAGGGTACGCCCTGCGTTTGACACATCCTGCCGTGACTCATCCGACCGGCCAACACCGGTTCACGTCTGAGCGCTCGCCGGGCCCCCCCCCGATGGACCCGCCTGGCCCCGCCATGTGATCTATAAACAACACTGAGCATCTTCTCCCCCCCTCTCTCCTAGCTGCAGAGTGCTGCCGTTCCACCGCCCAACACACCAGCAGACCAGGCTGAGGACCAGGCTGAGGACCGGGCTGAGGACCAGGCCGTCGGGCCTACTGTCAGTCAGTCCGCCGCCTGCAGAGCGCACATCACCAGCAGGGTGCAGCAGACCTGTCGCTCGCTGGTCTGACCAAGCTCATGCTCACAAACTAGTCTGGGTGGACTAGTTCTATATATGATATGATACGGCCGGTACCACTACCACTTGATCCATTTACATTCTGTTTACATTTCTGTTTATTTACGTATTACATATTTCTGTTACTTATTTTTTACATATTTTTATCATACTTATCTTCTTACTTTTTTTTTTTTTACTTATTATATATACTTATTATAAGTATATAAGTATATTACTTATTATATATATATACTTATAGATACATTTTAATATCTATTTACTTTATATTGTATTGTTGCTGCTATGTACAATTGTACAATAAGAATGTAATAAAAAGCAATTCTGATTCTGATTCTCAGATTCTGATATCATTTGATGTATCATACATTTGTGTGCAGTATATGAATACAATTTATTAAATATTTGTATATTAATATGTGATATATTTGTGTGGCATAACAATGATACTGACATAAGATAATCTATTGTATATTTGTGGGAAGCATCAATAATATGTAAAGCCTATAAGATCACGTATAATAACGTGTGTGGAGCATTTCAATTATATTTATATAACATAACATATACTATATATGTGTGGAGCATATCAATGACATTTATATAATATAATATATACTATATATGTGTGGAGCGTATAGATACTATTCCCACCACCTTTCTTCTTCACATTTCTTTCATCTCTTCAGGTTTTGTTGAAATCAAAAGGAGGCAGAGAGGAAGCAGACAAACGGCCAGGTCTTCCAGGAAGCCCTGTTTTAATGACTTCCAGGTGATGACTCCGAGTGGGCCTGCATGACAACGACCCACTCTCTGCTCTCCACCAAAGGCACAGCAAAACCTTAGGAGTCGTTGTGCTGCTTTGAAGAAGAACTATCCAAGTCTTTGGCGCCCAACCCGAGGCAAAACTTTGTTTGTAATCATTGAGCCGATGACCCGAGCACGCAAAAAAAACCTCCCATCACCGATGATGGTATTAAGAATAACAAACATATGCTATTTAACACTTAGCGCTGGAAATGCTGAAGAGCTGAGAAACGCAGTACTATGGAAACCACTTGTTCCACTGAGCAGAGTGCTTTCCCCGACTCATTGGCTCGCATTGATTTGCAGCCACGACCCACGAGAATACACAGTACAGCAGCAGTTGGTTAATTATCATCTGATTTCATTACCGCTAAATTGCTAATGTTGGAATACACTTGAAAAGGAGACAACGGCCAACAACGGCGCAGAAGTAGGAGGGAAAAAAGGGAACTTTCTCACTGTAGAGCGAATGTGTGCTTTAGAGAAACATAGATAATAGTAATACTTTGCAATGGCACTTAAACAGGCATTGTAATCGCACTGTATTCATCTCTAATTGCAACATCTCAAAACCCCACAGTCAGAGTTGGGCGATTCCGCTGCTCATGTTAGTCCACATTCAGAGCGATATTAAGGCATTATAAATATTTTAAATCTCTGGTTAGCAACTGCAGCATTTATTGTTCTGACATTGGGAGGACAGTGAGCTGTGACAAAAATGTCCAAACACTTCGCAGTTGACATTTCCCGCGCATGTTGTAACCCATTGTTGAACGTCCCTTGTGGCCCGGATGTTGGGCGGTTGGAATCTCATCAAAAGCAGCTTTAGAATTAAAATGTCAACTGGCTGTGTGGTGATGTGTGCTGGTATGCATGTTTCAGTGTATTTTAATGCCTGGCCTTATGTGTGTGCGTGTGTGTGTGTGTGTGTGTGTGTGTTTGTAACTGCAGTGTGTGTTTTTTTGGGTGTGGCTGCAGTTTTGTGTGTGTGTGTGTGTATGTGTATGTGTGTGTGTGTGTGTGTGTGTGTGTGTGTGCGCGCGTGTGTGTGTGTGTGGGTGTGCGCACGTAATATATTTTATATATATTATATATATTATATTATATAAATGTCATTGATATGCTCCACACATATATAGTCTGTCCTGTTGCTGCGTGTGTCTGAGAACATGTCCAGTGCATGCATGTGTGACGGAGGTGGATTGGGGTTAATTTCAAACCCGAGGGCATCACGCTGCTCGCTGTTGCAATGCAGTGCTACCATCAAATAGAAAGTCTCCCTCACAGAATCCAGCCAACTCTGCCGCAGGGCCGGGTCCTCTACGGCGCCTGCTTCTAGAGCCGCTCTGGGTCTCCGGGTCCTCTACTGCGCCTGCTTCTAGAGCCGCTCTAGGTCTCCAGGGCTATAGTACCTGCTTCTAGAGCCGCTCTAGGTCTCCAGGGCTATAGTACCTGCTTCTAGAGCCGCTCTGGGTCTCCGGGTCCTCTACTGCGCCTGCTTCTAGAGCCGCTCTAGGTCTCCAGGGCTATAGTACCTGCTTCTAGAGCCGCTCTAGGTCTCCAGGGCTATAGTACCTGCTTCTAGAGCCGCTCTAGGTCTCCAGGGCTATAGTACCTGCTTCTAGAGCCGCTCTAGGTCTCCAGGGCTATAGTACCTGCTTCTAGAGCCGCTCTAGGTCTCCAGGGCTATAGTACCTGCTTCTAGAGCCGCTCTAGGTCTCCAGGGCTATAGTACCTGCTTCTAGAGCCGCTCTAGGTCTCCAGGGCTATAGTACCTGCTTCTAGAGCCGCTCTAGGTCTCCAGGGCTATAGTACCTGCTTCTAGAGCCGCTCTAGGTCTCCAGGGCTATAGTACCTGCTTCTAGAGCCGCTCTAGGTCTCCAGGGCTATAGTACCTGCTTCTAGAGCCGCTCTAGGTCTCCAGGGCTATAGTACCTACATAGAGAGCAGCTCTAGGTCTCCAGGGCTATAGTACCTACATAGAGAGCAGCTCTAGGTCTCCAGGGCTATAGTACCTACAGAGAGCAGCTCTATGTGTCCAGGTCTATAGTACCTACACAGAGAGCAGCTCTATGTGCCCGGGGCTATAGTACCTACATAGAGAGCAGCTCTATGTGTCCGGGGCTATAGTACCTACACAGAGAGCAGCTCTAGGTGTGCGGCTCTACACAGAGAGCAGCTCTAGGTATGCGGCTCTACAGTATCTACACAGAGAGCAGCTCTAGGTGTGCGGCTCTACAGTATCTACACAGAGAGCAGCTCTAGGTGTGTGGCTCTACAGTATCTACACAGAGAGCAGCTCTAGGTGTGCGGCTCTACAGTACCTACACAGAGAGCAGCTCTAGGTGTGCGGCTCTACAGTATCTACACAGAGAGCAGCTCTAGGTGTGCGGCTCTACAGTACCTACAGAGAGCAGCTATATGTGTCCGGGGCTACAGTACCTACAGAGAGCAGCTCTAGGTGTGCGGCTCTACATAGAGAGCAGCTCTAGGTGTGCGGCTCTTCACAGAGAGCAGCTCTAGGTGTGCAGCTCTACATAGAGAGTAGCTCTAGGTGTGCGGCTCTACAGTACCTACAGAGAGCAGCTCTAGGTGTGCGGCTCTACATAGAGAGCAGCTCTAGGTGTGCGGCTCTACAGTACCTATAGAGAGCAGCTCTAGGTGTGCGGCTCTACATAGAGAGCAGCTCTAGGTGTGCGGCTCTTCACAGAGAGCAGCTCTAGGTGTGCAGCTCTACATAGAGAGTAGCTCTAGGTGTGCGGCTCTACAGTACCTACAGAGAGCAGCTCTAGGTGTGCGGCTCTACATAGAGAGCAGCTCTAGGTGTGCGGCTCTACAGTACCTACAGAGAGCAGCTCTAGGTGTGCGGCTCTACAGTACCTGCTTGGACAGCAGCTCCTTGCAGAGCGTGTAGAGGGTGATGAACTTCCGGGCCAGCACCCTGGCCTCTAGGAACCCCTCGGCCACCAGCATGATCTCGCAGATGAGCTCGAAGTCCGGCACCACCATGGCACAGGGTCTGCAGGGGCGAGGGGAAGGCCAGGTTACAATCAGCGGGGGGGGGGGGCGCGGGGAGCAGGGGGCCGCGGGGAGCAGGGGGCCCCGCCAGGATCGATACGAGCCGGTGTTTAGGGCCCATGCTGACGCTGGGATTTTTGCAGAGACATAAAAACCGGGGGAAAGGTGGGACACCTCACAGGGGAGGCATTGTGTCCCGTGCTTGTGGGTTGGGTTGCATTCGTTAGTGGCTGTGAGGGCTGGGACAGTGTTTATGGAGGCGTTCTTTGGCCCAAACAGATCATGGTGGGAGTGCACAGGGGGGTGTGCAGGGGCTGGGTGTGTTGGCCCCACGGCCGTTTTGATAATTGAGGATGGCATTAATATCATGGGTAATGAAACCGAGAGGTAGACTGGAATTATTCTTAAATCACAGTAAAACACACAGTTAAGAACGACAGGACTCGTGGAGATGCTTTTCCCCCCGTCATTAAGCACTTTTACATCACATTGGAGCCACCACACAACAAAGTTATAGAGTGGAAGAAGACTATAAGAGTGCAGAGTAGCTACAGGAATCACAAACACAAGGTGAGCGTTCTAATTATCATACATTTCTATTTTGTTATTAGCAGGTGTCTCGAAACTGTCCCTGGCTGACATCACATGGCGGAGCAGGTGCGTTCTAAAGGGGGTTCCTAACGGTTACCTGAACAGGGCCTTCAGGTTCTCGGGCAGCTCGGTCCTGCCGGCGTAGCCCGGGTTCATGGTGATGAAGATCCCCACGGAGGGCTCCAGGTTCACCTCCTCCCCCATGAAGTTGAACCTCTGCATCTTGTCCCGGATGGCGTCCTGGATGCTTTTCACCTGCACGTCGTGGACGGAGAAGGTCAGACGGAGCCAAGAAGGTGGAGGGGGGGTCATGCACGCTGATGTTCACGGTTTGTTCAAGGTTTGACGTTGACGTCGCCACCATAACACATCCGAGTAAAGAAAGAATAAAGAGTTGGAATAGCCGATGTGGCGTTACTTTCAGATATTTCACCTTTTGGAGATATGACAGCGCACAACCCAGTTCATCGGTAACAGTCTGCTAAATTGTCGCGCCGCATGCGCTGGGGTATTTCTGTCGAGGGCTCTTCTCCCCTGACGGGTTTATGATTGAGTGACTAAAGAAAAACAAAGGAACGTTTTTTGGTTTTGTTTTTACACCTAATTGTCTCGGTTTAAACTTTTATGAATTTAACATGTGGTGGAGATGGAGAGGGTGTCAGCTAAAAATAAATAAAAATAATTGTTAAAAGTCTCTTCACGGATGAGTCTCCAGAATCAGACGCACTCAACGCGACAATAGGAATGTCCCGGAACAGAGCGAACAAACTGGAAACAAACTGAACCGTTGCTCAAAACACGGAGTGGAATCAAAAGTGTTGAAGAGCTTTTGAAGCATCAGAGATGCAAAAACGATGCTTGAACAGAACAGTCCTACAGGAATGAAGCAGAAATAGCCTCAAAACGTGTTGGGAGATGCGCACACACACACACACACACATTCACGCACGCACGCACACACGCACCAAAAGTCCCACACATGCACGCAGCACACAAGCACGCGCACACACACCACTTATTGTTACGTTATTATTTGCTAAATTATACAATTATCATTGATACTTTGGGCAGATTGTAGATAAGGCAGTGAAATCCCTTTGTGCCCATTAGCTTGATTTTATCGGTTTAATCCTGACTGGAGGTTTGGGGAGCTACGTCGCTACACCAAGTTCAGTGTGGGGCCGAACGCTGGCGATTCATCTCACTACAGCTCCGTCTGTTGGGCAGGCTTCTGTGTTTTCTTGGTCTCGCGGAGAACAGCTCCACGGCGACGACGCTGGCCATAACCCCCAATAACAAATGTGCGCTTGCTTCCGTGATGCAACAGCTGTTAACACTTTTGGGGACGATGGATCCTGCGTTCTGGCTGCCATCGAGGGGGAGCGGTCTCCGTACGGGGTGGGGGGGTGGGTTCAGGGGGATGGGTGGGGGGTGGGTGGGTGGGTTCGGGGGAATGGGTGGGTGGGTGGGTTCGGGGGGATGGGTGGGTGGATGGGTTCGGGGGGATGGGTGGGTGGGTCGGTTCGGGGGGATGGGTGGGTGGGTGGGGTGGGGGGATGGGTGGGTGGGTCGGTTCGGGGCCATGGGTGGGTGGATTCGGGGGGATGGGTGGGTGGGTGGGGTGGGGGGATGGGTGGGTGGGTGGGTTCGGGGGGATGGGTGGGTGGGTGGGTTCGGGGGGATGGGTGGGTGGGTGGGTTCGGGGGGATGGGTGGGTGGGTGGGTTCGGGGCCACGGGTGGGTGGGTTCGGGGGGGTGGGTGGGTGGGGTGGGGGGTGTGGGGCCGAGAAGTTTCTGACAGCAAACACAGCTGGAGTTTGATGTTCCACTGTTCCTCCAAGGTCTACTTCATCAGCCTCCATCGCACTAACACACACACACACACACACACACACACACACACACACACACACACACACACACAAAGACACACACACACACACACACACACACACACATACACACACACACACCCACACACACACACACACCCACACACACACACACAAAGACACACACGCACACACAACACACACACAAAGACACACACACACACACACAACAATTACACAAAAATGACACATGCAGAGAACACACACAAAGTCACACAAACACATTACACACACACACACACACACCACCAACAGCACCGTGATTTATTATTCATTATGTCACGCATAACGCCCATCCATTCTTCTGGCACTTTAAAATTCTCTCAGCCGTGGACTTCAATGGCTTAGTGCTGCTTGACTTTCATTGCTGCTTACAAGCGAGCGAGGGGAAGGGAGGGGAAGGAGAGAGGGGAGGGATGGGGAGGGAGAGAGGGGAGGGAGGGGAGGGCTGGGATGGGGAGGGAGAGAGGGGAGGGAGTGGAGGGATGGGGAGGGAGGGAGAGAGGGGAAGGAGAGAAGGGAGAGAGGGGAGGGAAAGGAGGGATAGGGAGGGAGGGAGAGAGGGGAGGGAGAGAAGGGAGAGAGGGGAGGGAGAGGAGGGATAGGGAGGGAGGGAGAGAGGGGAGGGAGAGAAGGGAGAGAGGGGAGGGAAAGGAGGGATAGGGAGGGAGGGAGAGAGGGGAGGGAGAGAAGGGAGAGAGGGGAGGGAGAGGAGGGATAGGGAGGGAGGGAGAGAGGGGAGGGAGAGAAGGGAGGGAGGGGAGGGAGGGGAGGGAGGGGAGGGATGCGGAAGGCAGGGATGGGGAGGGGAGAGCAGGGATGGGAGGGAGGAGGGGTTGGGGGAGGGCGGGGAACCCTGTGTGCGGTTATAGGGCTGGAGATGAAGAACGATCCGGCCCGCGATCATCCCCGGTTATCATCACCAGCCGAATCAGCACCTTCCGTCATCCCTGCTGCCCTTATGATAGCCCCATCATACTATAGACATGTACATATATACGTATATGTATATCGTACATACATGTACATATACGAGGGGACGGCCACATTCATTTGGAGCCCTACCCTACAGGGATTACCTGGGATCCAGCGGTGTATTCTACAGCAGAAAGAGGTGGAGTTAAGCTCTGTGTCTCTTGACGGACGTTTTCTAAGCTCATTCCCTGGAGGTGATGAAGTTTTATGGGGGATTTCAAAGGGATTTTAATAAGTGTGTGTCTACAGCGGCCGGTCCACACGATGTCGGTTTGAAACGTCGGTGTGTGCCGACAGGATGTTTCAGCTCCTTTTCCCATCGGGAGTACTTCAGCAGTGCCAGGCCGAGTTTTTGGTTCGCCGTTCGCCATTACAGAAGCCCTCCTCCTCCTCCTCGGTCGAACAAAAAAATATGCAGCGAAAGAAAGTGAAACACCACTTTCAATCAGATTTTGAAG
>NC_140291.1:658837-665983 GCF_964030765.1 Micromesistius poutassou | reverse complement strand
GTGTGGCACTGTTAGAGTGCAATTTTTAGACTCACACTAATCTTCACCTACACCACAACCACTTCACGTGCGCCACAATCACTTCACTTCATGTGTTATGATGTCGGTGAAAGGGACATAGTGTGAACATTAAGGGGTGATATTATGCCACCAGGTGTGAGTGGATTAGCCACTTTGGGACACTTCCCGTGTCCACCTAGATGTGCGCTGCACAGATCAGTCTAGCAGCCTTCCCAGTGGACTGTAGCACATGTTGCTTATCACATCCATCAAACAGCTAGTGGACACGCCCACTTGTGATGTCACTAAAATACAGGAAAAGCCAGACTTTCTAAAGGGCTTGTAATGGCTATTCACACCCACACCTGGTGGGGCATGATATCCCCCTTAAAGAATACCAACGAAGGCTCTGTTTCAGCACACTGAAATCCTAAAAAATCGATGGCCGGGAAAGTTTTGTGCCGCATTCAAGGTCTGGCACTTGTGTGTATACTTCCATAAGGAAACAGGGATACGATACGATACAACTTTATAATCCCCCGTAGGAGAAATGGATGGAATCACCTTCTTTACGAATATGAGTGTAAATATGTGGCACACACATCGGCACTGGTGTGACTGGAGTCCAGCTGTAGCGTATGTGCTATTGTGTGTGTGTGTGTGTGTGTGTGTGTGTGTGTCTATATGTGTGTCTGTGTGTCTGTTCGCCTGTGTGCGGTACGGTGTGCGTGCGTGTGTGTGCGTGTGTGTGCGTGAGCGTGTGTGTGTGTGTGTGTGTGTGTGTGTGTGTCTGTGTCTATATGTGTTTGGTGCGGTACGGTGTGTGTGTGTGCACGTGTGTGTGTGTCTGTTCGTCTGTGTGTCTGTGTGTGTGTGCGTGCTTGTGTGTGTGTCTGTGTGTGTGTGTGTGTGTGTGTGTGCATGCTTGTGTGTGTGTCTGTGTGTGTGTGTGTGTGTGTGTGCCTGCTTGTGTGTGTGTGTGTGTGTGTGTGTGTGTGTGTGTGTGTGTGTGTACCTGCGCCGGGTAGTCAAACAGCCACTGCTCCCGGGGTTTGTCCTCGTAGGCGACCACCGCCTCCGTCATCTCGTGCCGCACGGTGGAGCGCATGCTCTCCAGGACGCGGTTCAGCCAGGCCTCCACCTCCACGTACACACACACACGGGCACACACACACACACACACACACGCACACGCGCACACACACACACACGGGCACAGGCACACACACACGCATGCACACACACACATGCACACGCACACAGACACACACACACACACGCACACACACACACACACACATGCACGCACACACACACACACAAGCAGCGCAGAACAGGGAGGGGGGGTGAGGAGGAAATAGTGTCTGTGAGTCCCCTGAACTGTACTGGTCCCCCCTGCCTCCCTCTCCCATGCCTCTCCCCCTTTTCCTCCCCCCCTCTCCCTCCCCCTCCCCCCTCCCGCTGCCTATGTCTTATCAACGGGAGCTAATGAGGTCATTAATAAGCATTAGAGCTGGAGCAGGACTGAGGAAGGTACACACACGCCGCGGCCGTAATGGGAAACGTGCGCGCCGGGCCCCTCATCAGCCTGGAGGGCCCCGCCGCCGACTCAATTTCATTTGTCGCTTTGAATTATTCCTCCGTTTCCGTTTAAAATCCGGACCACGCTCCGTGGCGGCGGTGGCGGTGGCCATATTCAGGCAAACGTCGATGTCAATTATCTCACCGACTAATATCGACGAGTGATTTAATTTTATTGGACCAACGGGGAGGAAACCGGGGGGAAGCCATTTTCCCGCCACTTCCCTTTGTGTCGTGCGGCCGTTATCGGGGAGCGTTTCTGGAACAAAGACGGGGGGCATACGTCTGACCGTGGTCGTGGTGTTCACCCTATCAGCGCGGCCCTACCTGTCCGCTGCAGTCGCAGGGCTGGTTGAAGGCCACGTACTCGTCCTCCTTGCTGTACATGCCCCGCCCCGTGTCCGTGGAGTTCCCCTCGCCGTCCTTCTCAAAGCACATCTTGGCCACGTTGTCAAACAGCTTGGACAGATGCTTCTGGACCTGAGCACGCGCAGGCATGCACACAAACACACACACACATGCGCACGCACAAGCACACACGCACACGCACACACACACAAGCACACACACACACACACACACACACAAGCACACACACACACACACACACACACACACAATGCAGCCAGAAGTCATTACATATATTAACATTTTATCATTGATTTTCAACGACACGTGGGAGGCAGAGTGGGCTCTGTGGCCATGTTTGCCTCATTGTGCTCACAGTGCTTTAGTTAAAACACAAGAGTCCTTTATTTAAGGTGGAATAAGAGATGACTTGTATCGACCGTGGTCCTAAGCACTGGCGGCATTGCAGCCAACGCATGTACAACAGTGCCCCCCTGTGGTCAGGGTGGGGCACAGCACAGAAAAAAACAAACACTGCATTCCGATGCAGTGTTAGTTAACAGTGGCTCAGTTCTCGGTTATCCTCCCAACATTTACTTAAACAGAAGCTCAGTTGAGTCTAAGAGCTCTTTTTTTGTTTTACAGATAGTGACATAAAGGTGAATAAATAAACACAAGGAGTACCTTATGAGAATGATAAAATAATACATAAATACATAATGTACGACGGTTACATGCCTAAGACACTAGAAGATCAGTTGAACAGTAATCACAGTCCACAGCCAGTGGACTGGTAGTGTTTTAGTACCACTCTGTTCTGACCTGCTGTGGGTTGGTTAGTAGGTTATGTGTGGGTTGGTTACTAGGTTATGTGTGGGTTGGTTACTAGGTTATGTGTGTGTTGGTTAGTAGGTTATGTGTGGGTCGGTTAGTAGTTTATGTTCAGACCTGCTGTGGGTTGGTTAGTAGGTTATGTGTGGGTTGGTTAGTACGTCTACGCTCTGACCTGCTGTGGGTTGGTTAGTAGGTTATGTGTGGTTTGGTTAGTAGGTTATGTGTGGGTTAGTTAGTAGGTCTACGCTCTGACCTGCTGTGGGTTGGTTAGTAGGTTATGTGTGGGTTGGTTAGTAGGTTATGTGTGGGTTGGTTAGTAGGTTATGTGTGTGTTGGTTAGTAGGTCTACGCTCTGACCTGCTGTGGGTTGGTTAGTAGGTTATGTGTGGGTTGGTTAGTAGGTTATGTGTGGGTTGGTTAGTAGGTTATGTGTGTGTTGGTTAGTAGGTCTACGCTCTGACCTGCTGTGGGTTGGTTAGTAGGTTATGTGTGGGTTGGTTAGTAGGTTATGTGTGTGTTGGTTAGTAGGTTATGTGTGGGTTGGTTAGTAGGTTATGTGTGGGTTGGTTAGTAGGTTATGTGTGGGTTGGTTAGTAGGTTATGTGTGTGTTGGTTAGTAGGTCTACGCTCTGACCTGCTGTGGGTTGGTTAGTAGCTTATGTGTGGGTTGGTTAGTAGGTTATGTGTGGGTTGGTTAGTAGGTCTACGCTCTGACCTGCTGTGGGTTGGTTAGTAGGTTATGTGTGGGTTGGTTAGTAGGTTATGTGTGTGTTGGTTAGTAGGTCTACGCTCTGACCTGCTGTGGGTTGGTTAGTAGGTTATGTGTGGGTTGGTTAGTAGGTTATGTGTGGGTTGGTTAGTAGGTTATGTGTGGGTTGGTTAGTAGGTTATGTGTGGGTTGGTTAGTAGGTCTACGCTCTGACCTTCTGTGGGTTGGTTAGTAGCTTATGTGTGGGTTGGTTAGTAGGTTATGTGTGGGTTGGTTAGTAGGTTATGTGTGGGTTGGTTAGTAGGTTATGTGTGGGTTGGTTAGTAGGTTATGTGTGGGTTGGTTAGTAGGTCTGCTCTGACCTGCTGGGGGTTGGTTAGTAGGTTATGTGTGGGTTGGTTAGTAGGTTATGTGTGGGTTGGTTAGTAGGTTATGTGTGGGTTGGTTAGTAGGTCTGCTCTGACCTGCTGGGGGTTGGTTAGTAGGTTATGTGTGGGTTAGTTAGTAGGTTATGTGTGGGTTGGTTAGTAGGTTATGTGTGGGTTGGTTAGTAGGTTATGTGTGTGTTGGTTAGTAGGTCTACGCTCTGACCTGCTGTGGGTTGGTTAGTAGGTTATGTGTGGGTTGGTTAGTAGGTTATGTGTGGGTTGGTTAGTAGGTTATGTGTGGGTTGGTTAGTAGCTTATGTGTGGGTTGGTTAGTAGGTCTGCTCTGACCTGCTGGGGGTTGGTTCCGTTGGACAGGATGTCCAGCAGGTCGGCTGAGGAGATGAAGTAGAAGCGGGGGAAGGCCAGGCGCTTGGTGTCCAGGTACTCAGCCAGAGCCTTCTCACACATGGACAGCCTGACCGCAACACACGCTCACAGCAATCAGTGTGCGTGTGTGTGTGTGCGTGCATGCGTGCGTGCGTGTGTGCGTGTGTTATATAATAGTTTTCAAAGGTGCACGTCTGTCTCTGCAGGTCTGGTTTGCATGAATTTGTGTGAGGGCACACACACACACAACAACACACAAACACACACGCACGTGTATGTGTGTGTGTATGCATGTGCATGTGCATATGCGCATATGAATGTGTGTATGTACATGTGCATATGCGCATGCGCACGTGTGTGTGTGTGTGTTCGTGGCTGCCTGTACGCATATAAGTCGGCCATTAAGTGTCAAGCAGGTCCAAATGGATGCAGCCCATGCAATCTAATTGCACCCACTCTAATAGATTGATGGAGGAACAACACACATTTACACACACACACACACACACACACACGCACACACACACACGCACACACACACACACACACACCGATGCGAGGATCACCTGGTCTGGATGTCCTCTAGCGTGCCGAACAGCCCCGCCTTATTGGTCGCCTCCACCACGTTGGGCGTTTTACGGCCGTCGGCCGCCAGCTCTTTGAAATCGGCATCAATCCCATCGAAGCGCCTGGAGTCCTGCAGGGGGTTGGGTTTGGAAGCCGTGCCATGGGAAGAGAGGAGGAGAGGGGGAGGGAGCGGGAGGGAGAAGAAAGGGAGAGAGAGAGAGGGAAGGAGCGAGGGAGGGAGAAAGGGAGAGGAAGAGAGGGAAGGAGGTAGGGAGGTAGAAAGGGAGAGCGAGAATTGGGAGGAGGGAGAGAGACGGAGAGGGAGAATGAGTGATTCGGCGAGAGAATTAGAGAGGCTTGATAGCCAACATCTGGGTTGAAGTCCAACATCAGGCCCACGGGGGCAATTAGGGAACATGCAATCCCCGTTTGGTGAAGAAGCACGTAATGGATCCTTAATTAACAAACAAGTAGAGTACAAGAGTACAAGAAGTTGCTTCGTTGCAGGCCCCACACCTGCATGTATGTGTATAAACGTGTGCTTAGTGTGTGCTCAGTGTATGTATGTATGTCTGTATGTATGTCTGTATGTATGCACGTGTGTATAGTTTGTGTATTTCCCTGTTACTCAGGTCTGCGTGTGGTAACTAATGGGCTGATTAATAGTAATGTATTTAAAGTGAATCACAAGTTACTAGGGTGCAAAGGGATGCATTAAATTTGCTTGAAACGTTTCACGAGCAGCGAAGAAATGTTACAGCATTCTGAACCAAATGTTAGAATTTCCAAAACATTAAGCAGCTAACTATCCATATGTGTGCTTGATAAATTACCTAAACAGCAAATCTATTATCAGAATTGTGTGTTAATTTTTTTGTCAATCCACTAATCGATGAATTGACCTATTATGTTTGTGTGTGTGTGTGTGTGTGTGTGTTTGTGTGTGTTAGTGAGTCAGTGTGAGTAAGTGAGTCAGTGTGAGTGAGTGAGTGAGTGAATAAGTGTGAGTGTGTGAGTGAGCTCATGAATGTGTCTGTGTGTGCGTGCGTGCATGTGTGTGTCTGTGTGTGTGTGTGTGTGTGTGAGCCCATGTGTGTGTGTGCGTGAGCCCATGTGTGTGTGTGTGAGGCTGTGTGTGTGTGTCTCAGTGAACCTCAGGCAGCTGTGAGCGGATGTCCTCGGAGCCGATGAAGATGCTCTCCAGGTGGGTCCAGTTCCGCTGCACCTCGAACCAGATGGAGATGACCGAGTCGGCCACGGACAGCTTGCGCTGCCAGGCCGACACCTCCTCCAGGAAGTGGTCGATGTACTTGGAGGACATGAGGTTCTGGAGCTGCACCTGCAGGGGTCCACCACCAGGGGTTCAGGTAGAGCCAGTCACGGAGGGAGTCACTGGAAAGCTTGGCCTACACAACCTTTTCTCATCAAAAATTACGATTGCACTTTTGTTCAAACTCATTTGTTTGACACTTTTTTCAAAATTACGACCGCAATGACAGCTTGCGGGCCCTATTTAGACGGTCTAAAACGCAAGTTTGAAGCGCAAAACGGAAGTAGCTTTGTGGGCGGTTCCATGGCGCTGTTGCTATTATGACGGAGGAAAAATGACTCTTGCGCCCGACACAAATCTGAAATGGGTTGGTCTGAAACCCGTAGGTGTGTTTTTGGCGTAAGGTGCAATAAACCAATGAGAGTTCCATCTCCCATCCCCTTTAAGAGCCAGCGCATTTTGACTTGACAAGTTGATATTTTGACAGCGCGTTTGCAGTCTCCACTGAGACAGATGCATGACCACATGAATTTCAAACTTCAAATGGCTCAGTGTCAATAGCGTTTTCTTCTCCAACTTCAGAAAGTTGACTTCTGAGTCATCACGGAAATTTCGGCAATTAGAACTTAACACATATATGATATAACCTGTGGCCGCAACTGTGGATCTTTTTAATGATATGCGGCAATACATTAACAAACATTGTTTGTTACCAGTATTGTATACATTATCGTTATCGACTTGTGTTCATAATATGCATGTGTCCCCCCGTTAATATACATCGCCATGGACTTTATTATGCGTTACTTACGTGTTTAGTTTGCGTGTGTTTAAACAGATGGGTGCGCACACACACACGCGCCAAGCATCACCCGCATTCATTCATTCTTTTAAACACTCACTCGCGGTAAAACTATGTTTTCTCATGATCAAATACTCATCAATCCTAAAAGTTATATGGGCTTGTAAACGATGTCTGTGTCAAGAAAATATGTGTTTGCGGTGTTTGCAGAGTCATTGATTTAAAAGTATAACTTCTTACCGCTGTATCATTCTTTCCCAAATCATTTAACCAACCATTT
>NC_140291.1:648837-653837 GCF_964030765.1 Micromesistius poutassou | reverse complement strand
ATTACTGGCAAACCTTTGTGTTGTTTATTTAAAATGAGCCAATGTTTTGATAATTTGCCAGTTCATTGATATAAACTGGCAAATTACTCGCTGGGTGTATCGCAAAGTAACCTGCTCATGCTCATGCTCATGCGCTTCTGATGATTTAACAGTTTAATATAAAACAGAAAGTTGAACTCCTCACCGCTCTCTATCCAAACACGAAGCCTAACATAAGGAAAGGTCTGGCGGGAGTTCTGTCCGTGGTGGGCCGGCGTTCTCCCGGGCGGGGGGGGGGGCTCACCTGCACTGGCGGAGCTGCCTATAGTCGAAGGCGCTGACCTCGAACAGACTGGCCGACTCCACCAGGGACGACATCACCACCTCCCGCTCCCGGATCTGCTGGTCCCAGGCATCCAGCATCTGGTACGGATTCTCGCTGTCGAACCTGCGGCAGCATGCATCCGTTTGTGTGTGCGTGCGTGTGTGTGTGTGTGTGTGTGCATGCGTGTGTGTGTGTGTGTGTGTGTGTGTGTGTTTGTGTGCGGACTCAAATTAATGCACTGACATACTTAGTTACTTAGTTACGTACATACCTACCGTAGCCACTATATACACTGCGTGTGTCTCTGTGTGTGTGTGTGTGTGTGTCTGCGTCTGTGTTTGTGTGTGTGTCTGTCTGCATGTGTGTGTGTGTGTGTGTGTGTCTGCGTGTGTATGTCTGCATATACACCATAAACCCACTTCTTCCACCTGCTTAAAGAGACTTGTCTATACACACACACACACACACAATGCCACGTGCATATTTCGCCCAGAGAAGCAGCCCTTTCACGCACAGACGTACTACACAGGAGGCCCATCCAGCCAGCGACAGGCCGTAACGGCTGATTAATCTGAAGCCGTGCGTTCCCGGGCCAGCCTGGGCTGCAGCCGCCGCCGCGTCCCCACCACCGCTAACCGCTAACCGCTCGCACGCCGCCGCGGCGATTAGCGGTGACTTCCAAGACATTAATGAGCAAATAATCGCCCGGTTATTAAGAGACCAATTATGCACATAACTAATATGACAATTTAGCATTATGACAACGCATCCCTGCACCTATGAATTAATTACCGCTACGGCGAGATTCAATTAGCCGTGCGGCTGACGACGCGAGGGCCTTCAGACGATAACGCGCCGTTGACTGATGCCAAGGGGATGGTGACATTTACACATGCTGGTCTTGGACAAACGGCCGCGCGGCGCGCAGAGCGGGGGAGACTACGGCGGCCACCACCGCGCAGACCAACTGTGCATCGGAAATGATTTGCAAATTTGTCTTCAAAATCAGTTTTACATTTTCATTCTAAATGCCTCCCCACTGCAATAAGGTCACTAAACGAACGTACAAAACAGTGTCGTCTTCCACTGTTCGGTTCTGTGATGAATTGAATTGAGATCACTTGAGTTTACTTGCATTATTAAACTAAACTCAATTCAATGAAACTGCACCCACGTGAAGGGGCCGTTCTTGCGGAAGTCCTCGCGGAAAGCGTGCTGCTCCACGTCAAAGGACATGCACTTCCTGCGCAGGCTGGCCACCTCGCTGGCCTGCATCGGCGCCATCTGCTGTTTGACCGCCACTGCGTGCTTCTTCACGTTGATCCACTTCTCCGGCAGCTCCTGCAGAAACCCACCAAGACGGACGAGAGGAGTCGGGGGGGGGGGGGGGGGGGGGGGGGATGGATGGATGGGCAGATGGGAGGACACAGGAGGGGACACAGGTTTTGAGTGGCAGGCTTGATGATAAGGATCAAAGCACAGGGAGAAAATGCTAAACCATGCAGTGAAGCCCAGATGATGGATCAGAGGAGAAACACATGCATGTTAATTGTAGACTGGGGAATTTTGTTCATATTCAGAAAGTACAATTATTTTATCAATGGAGTTAAGGGGTGGGGTAAAAACAATGGAATGACTTAAAAGTGCTACAAATTGGAGATGCAAGATTGATAAACAGATAAACAGACATAACAGACATAAAAAATCTTAAAATAGGTATGGTGGCTTATTTTGGGGAATGTTGTGTTTCGTGAGTACCACGAAATTGTCCTTTTTTCATTCGGCATAAAATCTTGAGATGTATATCAACACGGGATTGCATTGCTAGCAGTATATACACCAGACGCCTTCTTCACTGTTCACTCCACAGGCGTTCAATTATTCAACGTGTACCCCGACTTTTATGTTGACAAAACCACGGGAGAAATCTGCCACTGCGTCTTTAAAAACCATCCCAAATCAACCGCCAGGCGTTCGGGCCTACAGGCCTTACCTCCAGCTGTTTGTAGACCACATCAGCCTTACCTCCAGCTGTTTGTACACCACATCAGCCTTACCTCCAGCTGTTTGTAGACCACATCAGCCTTACCTCCAGCTGTTTGTAGACCACATCAGCCTTACCTCCAGCTGTTTGTAGACCACATCAGCCTTACCTCCAGCTGTTTGTACACCACGTCAGCCTTACCTCCAGCTGTTTGTGGACCACGTCAGCCTTACCTCCAGCTGTTTGTGGACCACGTCCGGCAGCTCCTGCTCGTACACCTTCAGCAGCGCGATGGTCTGCTGCAGCGGCTCAAACATGGCGTCCGCCGTGGCCTGCTTCTCCTTGACCGCCATCAGGTGACCCATGACCGCCACCAGGCCACCGTAGTCGCCCTCCTCCACGCGCTGGCTCAGCCCGGCCCGCGTCACGCTGACAAAGTCCTGCAGATCTGACAGACTGCACCGGGCGGGCATCACATCGGTTATTCAGCGCTGCAGTAGAAGATTTTCTTTTAGGGGTCCAGAACTGTGATTGAGTGCGATTTCAAGCACATTACTCAGGGTATAGGGTTTTTAGGGTTGCTCTACCTGAATATTTAATGTAAACACGTTTTAGTCTGGCTCATTAATCCGGACCACCGTGAAGCAGTAAATTTGGTCAGAATGTGTGTCTTTGAGCTCTCGATGTTGAATATTCCAACGTACTTTTATGCATACTATATCGCTGTATTGAATATCAAGATCATTTGGTAAAGGTCAAATGTTGCAGAAGAGATTTTCTCTTAAACCACAGTTAAATTCAGCGTATCCTGTTGAACTCACCAATCAAACTACAATTACAATTGTGTTTCTCTCCCGCCCCCCTGTAAGAAAACAAACACAGGCGTGGGCCTGTGATCAACCCTGTCCCTTCAGGACCAGCGGGCGGGGCCGTACCTGCTGGTGACGTGGTCGATGAGGTGCTGCTTGAACATGAAGCTCCACTTCTTGACCACGTTGAGCAGGGCGCTCTTGAGCGGCCGGCCGTCCACCCTCATCCAGCCCTGGAACACGTTCACGGGCACCAGCGCCTGCACCTCCTCGTAGACACGCTCGTACCTGGTCACACCGGACGGGGAACAGAGGTACTCAGGCCCCCGCGGGCAGGCAGGCAGGCAGCAGGCAGCAGGCAGGCAGGCAGGCAGGCAGGCAGGCAGGCAGGCAGGCAGGCAGGCGTAGTTAATTCACAAAAGCCCGTTAATCACAACCACAGTCTCCTGGGGGCTTTTACTGCACCCACATTTAAATGAGATATGACAACATGCTGCTTAGCCTTTAGCCCGTAAAAACCCAGGGATCAGATCTAGAGGGGGGGGGGGGATGAGAGGGAATGGGATGCCCTTTTAATGATTGTACTGAGGCAGAAGATAAAGGTTACTGTTCTGGAAGACCACGGACAAGCTTGGAGGTGAATAACGGTGGCGAGGTGAAGGACAGGGACGCATGGCCGAGGTGTGAGCATAGAGCGGCCAATTAGAGACAGTATCCTGATAGGTCGATTAGGGGAGAAGCGTTTGAGCTCCGGCCACAGACACTCGGTAACGTCCAGATGGGCGTTCTCTCTGCCTTAGCGGGGGTGTCACTTTATACATCACTGTGTCTCATCAGGAATCTCCATAATCATACCATTCTATTTACAGTGCAAACAAGCGGTATGATTTCTACAGGATATTATGAAGACAATTATACAATTTCTTCACAGGTGCAAAAGAGCAGCAAAAAATGCATTCTGACATATTTAAACGGTCAGAAACACACACACACACGCACATGCGCACACACACACACACACACCCACACACACACACACAGGGTCCGTCCTGCCCACCTGTCCACCTGCTCCTTGAAGCTGTCCAGCGTGGGGGGGGTCTCCGGCAGCCCCTCCTCAACGTGGCCCTCGGCCTCGTGGGCGCTGTGGGCGTGGCCGTACAACAGGAAGTGCCTCATGAACTCCTTCCTGTCGTCCATGTACAGGTAGGCGTAGTGGTCCAGGGAGTTGCGGAACTCGCAGCAGGTCACCATGACGTTCTGGACGCGCTCCATCAGCAGCTGCCGCATGTCCGTCAAGGCGGCCATGTCCTCCAAGTCCGCCTGCGAGGGGGAGAGGGCAGAGAGACAGCGGAGCGTTACGGTTTAGTGTAGCGTAGCACAGCATCTAAGAGAGTAGAGTAGGAGCAACAGTTTGATATAGCGTAGCGTCGCATAGCATCTATGAGAGTGGAGAGACAGCATAGCATAACAGTTTGATATAGCATGGCGTAGCATGGCATCTTTGAGAGTAGAGATAAGCATAGCATTACAATGCAATATAGCATAGCGTAATATAGCATCCAAGAGAATAGAGTAGCAGCATAGCACAGCATCTATGAGAGTATAGTAGCAGCACAGCATCACAGTATAATATAGCGAAGCATTGCATGGCGCCTGTGAGCGTAGCGTAGCATCTTAGCATTGCACAGTATAACATAGCATAGCATAGCATCTATGAAAGGAGAGTAACAGCATACCATTGCAACCATGAGCGCAGAGGAGCACCATAGCATCGCACAGTATAACATGGCGTAGCATAGCCTAGCATCAGTCAACGGTAGGAGAGGGGGTGGGGGGGGTCCACCTGGTAGTGAGGGAGGGCAGAGTGCTGGGCGAGGCGGGCGATCAGGGCGGAGGTCTTGTA
>NC_140291.1:638837-643837 GCF_964030765.1 Micromesistius poutassou | reverse complement strand
AAAGGGAAACATGGATCCATCTCCTAATAAGAACTTCGTACTCTAAACCACAGAGAGCCGTGGGGGGATGTGTGACGATTTAGTCAATTCTAATCTGTTCATCAGAGGCGAGGACGACGTGCCCACCTTCGCTGTTCCAGTTCAGGCTCTCCTCTGCCCGTTTCAGCTGGACGTCCACCTCCTTCAACTGGCCCTGGAGCAGCGGGTACTCCACGTCCAGCAGGGAGGAGATAACCTGCAGAGAGCAGAGTGGCAACACACACACGCAAACACACACACACACACACACACACATACACACATAAACACCTTTATGTTTTGCCTCCAGATTCAAATCTGATGATTGTGCTATTATGCCAGAGAATTCAGGGCCAATATTGACATGGGGAAAAAAGATATACACGGTGTAGCGTGATTCGACTGTTGTGCATTATCGACGTGGAAACGCGGTGAAGCAAACACAACGATTGGAAACCGCGACCTTTTGGGGACAATCGATGTGACAAAGTTCACCCCCTGTTAATGAATCCCGATTCATT
This sequence comes from Micromesistius poutassou, assembly GCF_964030765.1. NCBI lineage: Eukaryota > Metazoa > Chordata > Actinopteri > Gadiformes > Gadidae > Micromesistius > Micromesistius poutassou. The sequence continues at coordinate 643,298 of NC_140291.1, read as the reverse complement.
TTTAAACACAGACTGCGTTTTTTTCTAACACCTCTTATTAAATGTCATACTTTCTAGGCTCTGTGGAGGCAGAGTTGATTCCGATAGATTTTAAACAACAGCAACGGCAAAACTTGTCGATATTGTGAATATTTCTGTTGATGCATCGGTGACCTCTAAACAGTATTTATCTCGTCTAACATCATTTATGTACATGTCATTGTTTCAAGGCTCCTGTTCAATGGAGATTCCGATGTCAATGAGACTTCCTGTTTAAATAAAGGTTGAAAAAAAAAAAAACGTGGAACCTTGTTGTAGTGCCTGGAGACCAGCTCCAGGTTGGTGATGTACTGCTGCAGCTGCCCCCTGGTGGTGTAGATCTGCACTGCGGTCTCAGGGATGCTCTCCATCTGTGTGGCCTCCAGGTACTTCACCTCCCTCAGGACCGACACCAGCTGCAGAGAACACCCGTGGGGACGGACAGACGGACGGATGGTAAACAGAGCGTAAGAAAGAGGGACGCAGTGAGGGCTTTTTTTCATTTTTCATTTTCAGGGTTTTTTTCATGTTTGTCATGTTTTGTTCGTGACTAAAGTCAAGTCAAGGACATCTTAGTTGTAGAAACCCACTCCAGGTGCGGACGCAAAGGGCTTCACTGGCCTTGCATTTGACGGCACTTCAGCTATCAACAAGTTAGCAAGACGCACAGACATGGTGACTTTGGAATTCAACTCTAAAAAGCGGCTCAACTCCAATGTCAAGTACACACTTGGGAACTGGTTTGTGACTCGTGGCAGCAACACCATCCAGTGTTTGTAGAGCCCTTAATCCCAGTGACAGTCTCAAAGGGCTTTACAGGCCACGTATTTATGAGACCCCGTAATCCTAGCCCCCTAAAGTTAATTTAATTGTAATTTTTAAGACACAAACTCGCACACAGACAGAAATACGCATACACACAAGTGCATGCAAGCACACACGCACACAAACACACATACACATACAGCCCTGCACATGCAACCCTCCACACACCCACTCCCCCCACACACCCCCACCACACACACACACACACACACACACACACACACACACACACACACACACACACACACACACACACACACACACACACACACACACACACACACAGACCTGGGGGTTGAAGTTGACGGTGATATTGCGTGTGGTTGGCTCCCTGCTGATGAGTGGCAGGTTGAGGTTGTACATGGACAGCTCGGACACGCCATCAGCCCAGCCCTCATACAGCTCTGCAGAGTACCTGGGTCAGCACGTACACACACACACACACACACACACACGTTAAAGGGGACCTATTGTGGAGTATTTTTGTGTCATTAAAACATCTTTGAAGCAATGATTCTTGATTGTATAGTACAGGGATTCCCAACGTGTGGTACGTGCACCCCCAGGGGTATGCAAGCTGCTACCAGGGGGTGCGTGAGATGAAAAATGTGGCGATCTGGTATAATATTACCTCGTTTTTATTTATATTATCTGTTTCGGAGCCTGTTCTCTTTAATGTTGTGGATTGTTTGTAACTTCATTGCAATTTAATTCAATGTACTGTCGTTCAAATTTCCATAACCGTTGTGTTATGATTAGGGTTGTGCCGATGGACGATGTCATCACGATGGAGAGCCACCATCGTTTCCAAATATTTATTCAAAAACGAAAATATCTTTATATCTAAATATGTTTTAGTGCGTGTGTGTTAAATTAAATGGTTTTATATTTTAAACAAATTCCGTTGCAAATAGGAGGCGCGCAGCATCAATATCCTAACTAAAAAAAGTAAGTCGGCCAACGCAGACACATTTTGCAGATTGTAAATTGACATGAGACATTGTAAACTTTCACAATCCTCCTCTATGCTCTGTGATATTTTGTTTATCATCATTTCTATTAACTTCTGCGAGGCCATGCGAGGTCGTGTAGATCGGTCGTCTGCCCGTCTATTGCGCGGATCATACATGAGCAGATCTTGCACACAATGTCAGTCGTGTCCCTTGGCTGTCCTATTTGTTTAATATTTGTTGATGTTGTTATTGTCATGCGTGTTCTGGTTATTTGCGCATGATTAAACATGAGTCTTTATATGGCATTAAAACAAAGCTTTTGTTGCAGTTTTTTTTCCTTCTTTTTGAAGTGGGGATTGGGGGTGCGCCAACCCGGTTGGGACGTAGAAGGGGGTGCGCAGGAAAAAAAGTTTGGGAACCGCTGGTATAGTGAAACAAGGCGGGTCCATCATCATGATCAATCATCATCTATAGAGCGATCTCTATAGATACAGTGGGGGTTAGGGACCCTTGTGACCCCTCTCTGCTTGTTGATTCGTCTTTCGGGAGACAGTACAGCAATTTCAGCTATTTTATTATTCCGTAGTGGAAATGCTCCGGCTTTGGTTCCCCCTTCGCGGCTGAAGTCGCTGTGTGGTATGGATCATTTTGAGCAGGAAATGCTCGACTGAGGAGAACCGTTACGTCACGGTTGGCTCAAAACAAATCCGTCGATATGGAGTGACTTTAGGGCGGGACTACGGAGAGACACGGCAGGTTTCCGGGTATTCCTGATGAACTCCTTATTCCGTGCAAGGGCAGGGGAAGTTGTATTTGTACAATAGGACCCCTTTAATACCCTCTCACTCTGGATCTAAAGAAGTCCTCACCAAACTGCTCACGTCCGAGTAAAAAGGCACGGCGTCAACCGACACACTCCTCAGAATTCTTTACGTCAACTGCTTGTCAAAGGCCTGCATGTCATCCCAGCCAATGACACGAGAACAGCCACAGAAACAAGGGCAAGCACACGGAAAAAAAAACAGTGCAAAGGCAAACAGCCCCGCAAAGTACATTATGCAAATAAAGAGAATTCACGTGTGAAAAATAAAAAAACGACGCAAAAGCGAACGCTCTCTCCGCGCGCAGACAGCACGGCGATGGCGTCAGGGTCCCCAGGAGCGGCCAAACTTATTGGATTTCAGCTACGCGCTTCATCTCAGCACCGCTGCCGCCGCCGCCGCCGCGCATCGGACGCAGAGGCAATCGGACGCAGAGGCAATCAAACGCGGCGGCCCCGAGTCGTAAATCACAGCGCATGTTTGTCTGCAGAGTCGCTCCTGGAATACTGGGATATGTAGAACGGGCCGTGTCGGCCTCTGATTATGACAGCATAACAAGGAGAGTCAGGGGGGCGGGGGCGGGGGGGGGGGGGGGGGTAATTTCTTGATGGGAGTAAATTGAGGACAGGCAGCTGCTGTTCTTCATCATTCTATTAAGATCTGGGGGGAGACGGTGGGGGAGGAAGGGAGGGGAGGGAGGGAGGGAGGGAGGGAGGAGGGGAGGGAGGGGAGGCAGGGCGCGGGTGTGAAGCGGTGATATCAACCGTGTGACGCGGGAGAAATGAGCCGTGGCCCGGGAGATTATCTTTCTGTGTTTTGGTGTGTGCCTGTTTGTGTGTGCGTCTGCGTTTGTGTGTGTGTGTGTGTGTGTGTGTGTGCGGCGTCCACCCCCACGAGGACGAATTCAAACGCACACACATATTCCACACACACGCCATTACGCAAAAAAAACGCGCACTTACACCGAAGCGGAAACTCGATTCAACCGCCAAACACCGCCAATCAACACACACCCCCCCCCACCACCTCTCACTAAACCAATAGGCTCGGCCTGCTTGGGTACTTTGTCTTGTGTTATTTGGACCCTGGCTGGCGGTCCGCAGGGCCATCTCTCATACAGTAGAGGGAGGCGGGCGGCGCGGGGCCTCGGGGAGTCTTCTGAGGTAATCTACGGGGCCAGGATGCGGCTTAATGAGCACATCTGTCACCACCGCGGGCAGCTGCGAGGGCTCACCGCGTCCTGCCGTCCCCGCGCTTGGCAAACCGCAAACACACTCAATTAAGAGAGCGGAGCGGAGATTCTGTTGGTCGGAGGAAAGGGGACGGCGGTGTGGTATGGATGAGCGGTAAGGTGATGATTTGTTTCGGCTATGGTTATGTATCGTTGCGGTGATTTGCTTTTTATGTGATTTATGGTTGTGTATTGAAAAATCCCACGCTAGAAACGTCCACAGAATGACGATGATTACATGATAAGTTGTTCTCAGATAATACCGACGCCAAGACCCTTATCGTTTTAAAGCCTCGTTTTCTGAGGAAATTTCTTGTTGTGGCCACAATGAAGTCCACAGACGTGTGCGTTGTGATGCGCTCCGACAGCGCATTCGTCTTGCGTGGACGTGAGGCCATTAGAAGAACAACAAACAATAATGTTGGATTAGGGCCGGCCCGAGGCCGCGGGGAACCACGACGCCCGCGTACACATTAGATCCCTCCATGTTGAATGATGAGGGGGGGGATCTCTCTCTTTCTCTCTCTCTCTCTCTCTCTCTCCCCCAGCTCGTTCTGATGTTATTTTCCGGTTTACTTCCTCCATATTTACTCAGTGCCTCGGTCCAGTGCGT
>NC_140291.1:628837-633837 GCF_964030765.1 Micromesistius poutassou | reverse complement strand
AAAAACGGTGACTGTTGATTTGCAGAAGATGAATGCACACTAGCAGAGGCCCCAAAGGGTGGAATGTCATTGGCTGATGCATGCACACATGCAACACTGCCCTGCAGTGATGTAGTCATTATCGGACCAATTATCTTTTTAATTTCCTTTTCCTTTTTTTAACCACTCTGGTATGGTATTCTCCGACAGATCGCTGTGTCTGCACCACAGACCGAATGAAAAAGACCTGCACTGAGCAGAAGTAAAATACGAAGCAAAACTCTTTTTGACTAACGGTAGCTCACGGACGCTGTCTACAGCCGAAAGAGTAGTCAAAGTCAAAGTCACTGTCAATGTCAAAGTCAAAGTCAGCTTTATTGTCAGTTACAACAACGTACAAGACAATAGAAGAACCAAGATTACGTTTGTCTCTGACCCGCGGTGCATTAAGTATAAAATAAAATTGGTAAATAAAATAAAATAAGATCAGTTATATTTACAATAAATAAATTCTAAATTCTAAATAGTGCAAAAATACGGGATGTATAAATTTAAAGAAAAGAAAAGTAAAAGGTCCAGGGATGTAGAGCACCTGCTGGATGAGGAGGTTGCAGGTCTCCTGCAGCAGGACGATGAGGCGGGCCGGCTTGTTGTAGAAGCGGGAGTTGGCCCACACCAGGCACACCGTGTGCATCAGGGGCCCGATCTGATGCCTCACGTCGGGGAAGTCCCCGCTCTCCACGTCCTCGAAGCACCTCTGCAGGGGCTTCAGGTGGGTGACGATGTCCTGCGCTTCCTCCAGCGCTGGCCGGAACACAAGGGGGAGAACACATATACATTTACATTTAGGGCTTTTAGTAGACGCTTTTATCCAAAGAGACTTACAGTAAGTACATTTGTCATAAGAAGTGAAACAATATATCGCTGTCGATACAGTAAAGATGTTCATAGAACCAAGTGCAAGTACTAACAATCGCCAGGCTAACCCACTCCCCACATACAGCAGTGAAAGCTAGCCACTGCAGATGCTACACAATTAAGTACTATGAACTATGAACACAGGTGTGACCGGCAGACGACCCCGTGGGAGTGTCAATGAATGAACTGTCTTCATGTTGTGCTCTGGCTGTACGAAGCAGACCAGGTTACAGCAATAGTTTATTGTATATAGTAGTAATAGTAGTAGTAGTAATAGCTGTAGTCGTAGTATTAGTATAAGTAGCGGTAGTGATAGGAAGCGTAGAAGTAGCAGCAGCAGCAGCAGTATTAGTAGTAGTAGTAGTAGTAGCAGCAGCAGTATTAGTGGTAGCAGTAGTAGTAGCAGCAGCAGTAGTAGTAGTAGCAGTAGTAGTAGCAGCAGCAGTATTAGTAGTAGCAGTAGTAGTAGCAGCAGCAGTATTAGTGGTAGCAGTAGTAGTAGCAGCAGCAGTATTAGTGGTAGCAGTAGTAGTAGCAGCAGCAGTAGTAGTAGTAGCAGTAGTAGTAGCAGCAGCAGTATTAGTGGTAGCAGTAGTAGTAGCAGCAGCAGTATTAGTAGTAGCAGTAGTAGTAGCAGCAGCAGTATTAGTAGTAGCAGTAGTAGTAGCAGCAGCAGTATTAGTGGTAGCAGTAGTAGTAGCAGCAGCAGTATTAGTGGTAGCAGTAGTAGTAGCAGCAGCAGTATTAGTAGTAGCAGTAGTAGTAGCAGCAGCAGTATTAGTAGTAGCAGTAGTAGTAGCAGCAGCAGTATTAGTGGTAGCAGTAGTAGTAGCAGCAGCAGTATTAGTGGTAGTAGTATTAGTAGCAGCAGCACACATAGTGGCAGTCGTAGTAGTTGTACAAGTAGTTGGTAAGTATTAGCATGAACATTGGTATGACTATAAGTATTAATATTGGTATGAGTATGTTAGTATAGGACGTCCTGCAGCAGGCTCCTGAAGGGGGGTATGAGTATAAGTATTCATATTAGTATCAGTAGGAGTGTGTTAGTGTAGGTCACCTGCCAGGACGTCCTGCAGCAGGCTCCTGAAGGGGGGGTAGTAGCTGCTCTCCATGGCCTCCAGCAGAGCAGCCATCTTGCACACCTTGGTGGATATGAGCTGGGTGTGGATGGACTGCAGGTCTGCATGCCTTCAGAGCAAAAGCACGAGAAAAGACACTGAATCTAATGGCCAAGTAGATTCCAAAAATGTGATTTTGAAGTTGAAAATAACACAACATAATGACAGAAATGACACTGTGGTGCAGGTGCGAGGTTTTGTGAAACGTTGTCAAAACGTATTTGAAATTCACTCGAGCCTGCATGCAGCCCGTATGCAGCCAATCGAGAACTACTACTGGTGTTCATCGGGAAGTAGCAGACTTTTTGATTTACAGAGAATAAAGCCTGATTCACAATTTAGTAGATTTTAATCAAGAACAAAGTTTGTTCAGCCCAATTGTTGTGAAACCCAATCTGAATATAAATGGTGGCTTATAAATGGTGGCTTAGTATTGAAAAAAATACATTTATTTGAAAAAACTACTTTTTTGTCAAAAGATATTGTCACAGTTTACTTGAGCTGGTTTAATTGTACATTTCGTTCCTGGCCCATTTCTGTCATTGGATAATATTATTTACATGTCCACTGGGATTTGAGAAAGATGAAAGCGCTGAATAAGAAACCCTCGACAATTCAGAAAGATGCAAAGCGTAGGTGGGTACTAGAACTTCAAGCGTTGACTTAACAACACTGCAGCCACCCGGAGTTGAAGCACCTCAGAACCACCAGAAAGTTTAGTATCGCTTCGTTTTTGACCCCAAAAGAAATCCCATTTCAGAAAAGCTTAAAGAGCAATCATTAAAAGACCATAAAGAAGGTGAGATCCACAAACATCTCTAAGTGCTCTCTCCGTCGGGGCCAAACCAATTCGAAAGTCCAATTACATGAAGTAGCTGTCCTAAAACAGGATATTACCGAGCATCTAAAGAGGGAAATGTAAAACAAAAGCACCAGACTCCAACTGATAAATACCGTTTTAAAGGTCCCATGACATGCCACCAGGTGTGGTGTGATTAGCCGTTACAAGCCGTTTTGAAAATCTGTCTGTTATGACATCACAGGTGGGCGTGTGCACCTAGATGTGTGCTGGGTAGATCAGTCTACCAGCATACCCAGTGGACTGTAGCAACCGTTGCTCATCTATCCGTCACACATCACAGGTGGGCACGCCCATCTGTGATGTCAAAACAGACCGATTCTCTAAACGGCTTGTAACGGCTAAACACACCCCACCTGGTGCCGTGTCACGGGACCCTTAACCCGTACTCCAGCAGCGATCGGCGCTGACCTGTTCTTCCAGAAGAGCAGCTCGGTGTGGGGCGTGGGGTTCCTGTCCTCCAGCAGGGCTTCTGAAGAATCCTTCTTCAGCACCGCTCTGACCTGGTGGCTCCAATCGATCACCAGCGTCTCGATGGCGTGGATCACCGTCTTGTCGGCCACCTCCCCTCTGGCCAGACGGCGAGGCGGGTGTGATGTGATGGACGGGTGATTAGTACATAGTACAGACTAAATGAGATCTCTGCATTCAAGGGGGGGGTGACAACATGGAGGACATACAAACTAAACACAAAACGATTTTCTTCAAGTTTAATTATTCACAATTTCAACACAAATTATAAAAACTAAAAAACAACCTGGACAAAATGGACATCGGCTGAGTTTGAACCTTGATGTGATGTGAGACAATACTTGCTACTGATATTTGTGCTACTGGTACCTCCCTCCTGCAAACTCTCTTTCAGCTATGGGCATCACACCCCTACTGACCTGCTGTGTGTCTGTGGATCACGTTCCTTCACAGTGTGATGGAACGTTTATTGTCGATTGCTATATAGTATTAATGTATGAAGCAAATGCTTTAAAAACAAATGTGCATATTGTCGTTCATATAAAAAGAACACAGGTTGCTAGGTGGCACGGGGCTAAATAAACGTTGTCGTCTTTTGAAAGTAGGCCAACTGAAAACACAACACATCGAAAGAACAATCTACTTTTTTGTGTGTTTCCCTTACCTGACGTCGAGCTCCAGGGAGGCCTGCTCCACGCTCTCGACCCCCGCGGGGAGGGACAGCAGGGTCTTGCCCTTGACCTGGCAGGACACCACGGACACCTTGGTCTTCAGCGAGTGGACGTGGTGCCGGACGTCACCGGACACCACCCGCGGCCAGCCGCCCTGGTTCCTGCCGTTGGACAGCAGCGGGACCAGCACCTGGAGACGACGTGGAAGATTTATCATTTTATCATTTATCATCTGAAATCACAAAGGAATCATAAGTCTTTTTCACATTAGCTTTGATCTAGCGGAGGGTTCATGGAGGTCCAAAATAGGGATCATATTTATTAGTTTAATATTCAGTCATTTACGGATTTCACTTCACATAGGAGCATACTGAGGAATAAAACTGATAGAGATTCACCACTATGTCCACAATCTGACTCCACAACATTTTTGATTGGCCCACCTAACCTGGTTCCACCTAATTACTGCTTTCTATCCCCACGACTCGTTTTAAATGTTTATTCCACCTAATATAAATATACTGAGGAATAAAACTTGAAGAGATTCACCACTATTTCCACAAGCTGGAACACTGATTGGCCGCACGCATTTCAGTCGGTGTTCAATATTCATTATGCGGTTAGGGGGGGTTTCATCTCCAGCCTTTAGTGCTTACCTACCTACCTACTACTTTAGTGCTTACCTACCACCTGCCTACTCCTTTAGTGCTTACCTCTTCAAACAGAGCGGAGAACTGGTCGATGGGGTGGTGACAGGACAGGTCCCCGTACAGCAGACCGCACCGCATCGTGTCGGGGCCCAGCGGGGTGGCGTTACTCCGCTTCACAAAGTACACCGCCTTGTTCTTGGAGCTGCCCGCCGCCGCCGCCGGGGAGGAGGCGGAGGAGGCGGAGGCGGCGGCGGGGACCAGGAGCCCGGCGGCGGTCAGGGACACCACCAGCGCGGGGCGGTCCGCCTTGTCCAGGAACTCCTGGAGCACC
>NC_140291.1:616337-623837 GCF_964030765.1 Micromesistius poutassou | reverse complement strand
CACACACACACACACACACACACACGCACACACACACAATTCATTCTCTGTCTCTCTCTTTCTGTCCCTCTCACTTACTTTATTTGAAAGACATTCACCCATCTCTTTCACTGTCAGACATTTTCTCTCTCTTTTTCCCTTTCTGTCTCTATCACACACACACACACACACACACACTCTCTATCTCTCTCTCTCTGAACATATTCCACATGATCTCTGTACATCAGTTGGCAGCAGCTCTTTCCCTGGCGGCCCCATCCCCCAGCTGGTCCCCCCGTCCCCCGTCCCCGTCGCATCCCCGTCCCCGTTGCGTCATCGCCCCCCCCCCGGGGGGCCCTATCCCTGTCGCCTCCACATCCCAGTCTCAGTTCTGTCCCCCTGGCCTCTCTATCATCTTTCATCCAAAAAACCCCCCCCCACAGACCAGGTTGACGCGGTCCAAAGAGAGGCTGAAACCCAGAGTCTTCTTCCAGTAATGCTTGGCTCTCTGTGGAAGGTAATGCTGGACAGTGTGTGTGGTGTGGGGGGGGGGTTGAGGGGGTGAGGGGGTGAATAGGTTGATTCCCTCAAAGGCCCCGGTCGCTGTTAGCGCATGAATGTAGCTCAGGAATCCGGTGAATGCCGATCTGCTCACATCAAATAGTTTAATCATTCATCTTAGCTATTACGTAAAAAACAGGAAAAAAAAAATAATACGACTTTGGTAGAAAGCTTCCAGGAGTTTGTTTTATGAGATGGAAATAAGCCCACCGTAATTCCTGCAAAAAAAAAACCAACAAAGGGGGCAATCAAAAAGCGAAAAGTCAGACTGAAATGTTCAGAAATGTTTCTTGCGGTTTAATTGTTCTGTTGTTTGTCTGTTTATTGTCAACTATTTCACTATGTCTTTATTCGTTTATTTTATTGCCTGCGCGTCTGTCTGTGCGTGCACATGTGTGTGTGTGTGTGTGTATATGTGCCTGTGTGTTTATGTGTGTGGGTGTGTGCGTGCGTGATTGAGTGTGTGTGTGTGTGTGTGTGTGTGTGTGCCTGTGCCTGCGCGTTTGCGTGTGTGTGTGTGTGTGTGTGCCTGTGCGCATGCCTGTGTGTGTGTGTGTGTGTGTGTGTGTGTGCCTGTAGGGTGTTACAGCACAGGGCACAGAGTGTGTGAGAACGTTGATAGCGGGCCCTGAGGAAGCGAGCGTTGTGTGTTTATCTCGGCGCTGAGATCCAGTTCCTACTCACTCAATTATACGCTCCCTCTCAAATAGCTTTGACCAACGAGCGGCCTGCGGTGGGTTTAATGACCAGGGCGGGCAGGGGGGGCCGGGGGGGGTACGGTGGTCCACTGCCAGTCAAAGGACCTTGTTTTGTTGTGTTGAGCCGTGTAGAGGTTTCCAGAAGAACCACGGACGGCTTGAAACAGCGAGAGGAAGAAAAAAAAAAGAACCACCAGGCAATGACTGGATAGGTCATTTTCATACTTTCTCCATTTGGTGAGAGGCCAAAAGCAACATGCCGAGGTCTCTTTCCCCCCCTCTCTCTCTGTTTGTGTCTCTCTCTATCTCTCTGTCGTTCTCTCTCTCTCTCTCTGTTTGTGTCTCTCTCTATCTCTCTGTCGTTCTCTCTCTCTCTCTCTCTCTCTGTGCCTCTCTCTATCTCTCTGTCGTTCTCTCTCTCTCTCTCTCTCTCTCTGTCTGTGTCTCTCTCTATCTCTCTGTCGTTCTCTCTCTCTCTCTGTCGTTCTCTCTCTCTCTCTCTGTCTGTGTCTCTCTCTATCTCTCTGTCGTTCTCTCTCTCTCTCTCTGTGCCTCTCTCTATCTCTGTTCTCTCTCTCTCTGTCTTTCTGTCTCTCTCTTTCTCTGTCTTTCTGTCTGTCTCTCTCTCTCTCTCTCTGTGCCTCTCTCTATCTCTCTGTTCTCTCTCTCTCTATCTCTGTTCTCTCTCTCTCTGTCTTTCTGTCTCTCTCTTTCTCTGTCTTTCTGTCTGTCTCTCTCTCTCTCTGTGCCTCTCTCTATCTCTGTTCTCTCTCTCTCTCTGTCTTTCTCTCTCTCTCTCTCTGTCTTTCTCTCTCTGTCTTTCTCTCTCTCTCTCTCTCTCTCTTTGTTTTCTCTCTCTGTCTCTCTGTCTTTCTGTCTCTCTCTCTCTCTCTCTGTCTTTCTGTCTCTCTCTCTCTCTGTCTTTCTGTCTGTCTCTCTCTCTCTCTGTGCCTCTCTCTATCTCTCTGTTCTCTCTCTCTCTCTGTCTTTCTCTCTCTGTCTTTCTGTCTCTCTCTCTCTCTGTCTTTCTCTCTCTCTCTCTCTCTCTCTCTCTCTCTCTCTCTCTCTCTATCTCTCTGTTCTCTCTCTCTCAGTCTCTCTGTCTTTCTGTCTCTCTCTCTCTCTCTATGTCTCTCTCTCTCTGTCTTTCTGTTTCTCTCCCTCTCTGAAACAGGATATTGGGTTAATAATGGTCACCAGGGGACCGGCAGAATGACATAAATGTGAGACTTTTTTTTACCACATACGATTCTGCACAGATTCAACACATATGCCATAATACTTAAATTATTTTGTCATTTAGATACCAAACTCATTTTGGCTCAGGTTGAACTCTATACTCTCGCTAGATTGCTCAACCTTTATGTGATACAGGGCCTCAAACATTATATATAGAAATAAATCCTAACTGGCAACAAATCCTATTATGTTGCATTTAATTTTCGGTTGCTTATTTTAATTAATTTAATTTTTACAAACAAATCAGTCTGTAAGATCAACTACCGTAACGTTCGGTACACATGTAATCCTCTCATTAAAGTGGTTTAGTGTAATGGCCATCAAGCGATTAAACTTAATTTTATTGCGTATAATTGTGTTGTTCATAAGTACCTCGGTGGAGGTCGTAGCGGCGGGCCCCCGACCACCTGGGCCCCGACGGGGGACATCTTACCTGGGCTTCATTAGGCTTAATGGGGAGCAGAGCTGACCTCCAGCAGCGCACCCCGACCCCGACGGACGGGTGAGACCCCGGCCTAATGGCCGTGTAATCAAGCCCCCATTAGGAGTCCAACGTGAGCTACGTGTACGGGTTCACCCCGGAGGTCAGGGCGGGGAATGTCTCCGGAGCCTCCCCTGCTGCAGGCCTTTCCCAGTGGACCTGTAGCGGCCGTCTTGGCTCTGACTGCTAGCCAGGTGGGGAACTGAACGGGGAAGAACCAAGATGGAGCCAAGATGGTACACAAGTAGTGAACAGACCCACTATGTCAATTGCTTTGAGGGTCTTCAATATTAATCATTTAATCTCGATGGCCACTAGGGGAATGAGGCCCATTCACTGGCTCATTAAGAGGTTGAGGTGGGCAAAGCTGGTTTACTCTGCGGCGTGAACAATTTCTCGTACTCTTTCTTCGTTTCCTTAAAGGAGCAGTCCCTCTCAACGCCGCAGTGACTCTCCTCGCTACGCTGCTCTGCGTCACGGCCCCCCCCCTTTAACCCCCCCCCCCCCCCCCGTGACCGGGAGGCCGCGTCCCCCCCCTCCCACTCCACCCTGACGCGGGCGAGGGCCCACGCGCGACCGTGTGACACAAAAAGATAGCGTCTGTGGTCGGTGGCTGGCCAGTGTCCTGTACCTCACAGATTCCAGCGATACGGCTAAAGTAAATTCGGGGCCTTGTTGTATATGCTCTACAGAAGTATACTGTTTATTTAACATCTTGGAGCAGTGCTGAGTTATGACTAGTAATGATTACTCAAATGCCCAGTGTTTGGCGTATTGTACCAGCAGTGCCTCCAAACAGGCCCGCTGGTGTTTATTTGAATTTTCCATTTTATATTGCCACGTGTCATTACGCTGTTTAGAGTTTATCCCCTCTGATGGATACTTTCCTTCACCCCTCTAGTGTGTCTGTGCATTTGCGTGTGTGTGTGTGTGTGAGTGTGTGTGTGTGTGCGTGTGTGCGTGTGCGCATGTGTGCGTGAAGAAAGTGGCACCCGGGCGATGTGACAGATGTGTTATTTCATGTCACAGCAGTCAGGCCCTCCCAGGTTGGTAACGTGTCCTGTGTTTCATAAGAGCCAACTTGACTTCAACGTGTGTATATATATAGAGATATATACATAAAGATATATATGCGCATAGGCTTATATATATATATATGAGCCTATATATATATATATAAGGCTTGTATATATATATATATATATATATATATATATATATACACTTTGTCTAGCCTCATTTAATTTTCCACCCATCCCAATGATAAAGTACGATGGGTTGATTCTGTTAAACGCTTGAAATCCAGTAGCTTTAATATGAATGTGTAACGGCCTATTTATACATACATCTATATTATTCTTGTGTTCTGATGCGTCTAGCCGTGATTACATTTTCCACACATCGCGATGATAAACGGCGACTTGGTGGATTCTGTTAAATGCTCAAATTCCAGTAGCTTTAAAATGTTCTGTAACATTCTATGTGTGCGTGTGTGTGCGTTAGTGTGTGTGCATGTCTGCGCGCGCGCGCGTGTGTGCGTGCGTGCGTGCGTGTGTGTAAACCCACCAAACGAGAGCAGAGAGCGGTGATGGATCTGTCCTTATGAAAGCACTACTACTTGGGCAGCTGTCCCGAGAAGTCCTCCCACGTTTAGACGCGGGCTCCGTGTTTATGTTGGCCGCCAGCGAACGTGTTCCTTTGACGCATCAAAGGCGCTGCTAGACGGGCTCCTAGCGCTCAGGTGAACGCTCGGGGCGAAGCGAGGGCACTTTCTCATCGCAGCGCGTATTTCAAATTCACTCCCGGATTCAAATTAAGAATAATTTGTGGCCCGCCGCTGTTTTCTTAATCGTTCTTTATTGCCCAATTGCAGCGATTTGAGGAGAGCATTCGGTTATATATATTATCCGTGAATGAATGAATGAATCGCTTGAGCACCTCTAGCCCGCCGTAGGCTATTTAGCAGCCGTCGGTTTTTAAACAGAAGCAGAGCCGTGAGGAAACGCAGGCGGAGAGAAGATGTCCTACAGGGTCTTAAGTATAAAATATAGTTATCTAAAATGTGTATAGAATTCAAAATGTTATTTCATTGATGCTTGTGATTATTCCAATAGAGGAATTCCCAATTTCAATGAACGATGGCCATGAGTTCCACTTCCATAAGGCCTTTTCAAAATAAAGGCGGACATTCTTTTCTACAAAGTCCTTTGTAGAAAAGATATTTCCCAGTGTTATAAGCTGGTGAGCTCCGGATGGTTCTGGATACGCGTTTGACGGCGTGTCACCAGGGGAGAGCGGGCCCTGTGTTATGTTAAGCTCTGCGGCGGTGGACCCTCTGTTGTCCTAACCTCAGAGAGTTGGAAATGTGCGCGTTTCACAGGTTGTACGTTGAAATACGCTCAAAACAAACACGCCGTGTCACTGTGTGTTTTAATACTGAACTCTCCCGTGCCGTGTGGGGTGTGAAATCCAGTGTTCACCACCTAGCAAAGCTGTGAAACTGAATGAAAACAACAATGTTTGAGTCAGAACAAGGAGTCTTATGTTGGAAGGCTGAAAGCACATTGATGACTATTCATAAATCGAATGTCACGCCTTCCTGTTTAACACTTTCCAAACACTGGGGAACATTCTTTTGATTTATTCGATAAACGTCCTGTGCAACCGAGTCATAAATATATTATGGATAAAAGATATATCTTAATCAACCGTTTGAACATGTTAGCCCATGTTATGGTGTTTTTGATGTGCAGCTTCATGGCATTACAAACACATTGTGGAGGGAGTCAGGGGGTCCGCTGCTCAGGGCTGGAGGAGCTGCTCTACCATGAAGGCACTGAAACATTTGGGAACCATTGCCTGTCCCCCGAGGCGGCGGAGAGACGAACGTAGAGCTGAATGAAGTCATTACGCTCTTGTTGCCTTTGGTCGCACTTATTAGGTTGTTATTGGTTTCAGACTCGTGTTCAGAAAAGGCTTCTTTATATTTATAGAGGAGAATATACAATAAGGCAAAAAAATAAATAAAATGTGAAATATAGAAAAATATGAATAAATACATATGCTTATTTTTCTATATTTGATGCCTTCATTGTATATATATATATATATATATAATATTAAACATTGACATTAAGGAGGAGTTTCTCCTGACAGGAGAAGCGAGGGTCTGTCCTCAGTCACAGGGTTGAGGTGACATGGGATAGCATGGTCTCAATGCTGCAAAATGAAAACATCAGTCATACAGTCAGTCGTCTATCTGTCAGGATGAATGTTTGCGCCCTTCTCTCTGTTAGAGCGTGTCAAAGCTAAAACAGAGTTTGGTAGGGTGGAGTGTGTTAAATAAAACATATCCTCTTCGATAATTTATGCACTCCATTCGGAACAATCAACAAAGTATTTCAATCTATCTCTTATCCAGGTAGTGGTAAAATAACAGCTAGGATTTATAATGTGGCACGAGTAAAATGGGCCGCGTTCCCGATACCCTAAATATTTGTCGAGCCACAAATAAAATACATCAGAGCGGGGCCGTTGAGGAAACACAGACCTACCGGCCATCGCCCGCCACCACCTCCACCGTTAGCTCGTACTTTCCAGTGTGACCAGAGCCATGCACTAAACATGCCCATGTTCCCTGTTCCCAGTTGGTGTGCGTGTATGTGTCAGTGTGCACGCGTGTGTGTGTGTGTGTGTGTGGACGTGAACAATCTCCGTTGTTTTGCTATTACACACGGCTGGGTTCGGTTCAACATACCGCAAGTTTTCTGTTACGGCTGCGTGACATTGAGTGCTGTTCTGCCCGCGCCGCTCGGAGAACACACGCTCAACCGCACTCCGTCAAACACCCCGCTCCCAGTGAGGTCATGCCTGGGTAGACGGCCAGGAATAGAATAATACCTCGGGGGGTGGGGGGGGAGGAGAACGCAGAATCAGACCTAAAATTAGACGCTTGTTAAGCAGTCCCCCGTAACAGTGCCATCGATCAGCCCTCCATGACGTCGTCCTGTTTTCTCTCGGTTGAATTCTTCGCATTTCGACGGCGTGTCTCACGGAGTGACATCATCATCGTCTGTCAGTTTCCTGCTGTGATGTCAGCCCCCCGCTTCGTGGAGAGTGACGCCGCGGTCGGTGTTCAACGGGGGAGCGGACGGAGCTCAGTGATCTCTGGGTTTAGGACTCTTTAGCCATGCGGGTTTATGATGGCGCTTTGACTATGAAACAGAGAGAGAGAGGGAGAGAGAGAGAGAGAGAGAGAGAGAGAGAGAGAGAGAGAGAGAGAGACACAGATAAAGAGATACACAGACAGACGGAATGAGAGATACAGAGAGAAAAGGACAGTGACAGAGAGACAGAGAGAGAGCGACACACGCAGAGATACAGCCAGAGAGAGATTAAGAGAAAGACGGGGAGAGAGCTACAGAGAGGAAAAGGAAAGTGACAGAGAGACAGAGTACAAAAGAGAGAAAGAGAGAGACACACACAAACAGATACCAGAGAGAGAGAGAGACAGAGATACCAGCGAGAGACAAACCCCCAGAG
>NC_140291.1:598837-613837 GCF_964030765.1 Micromesistius poutassou | reverse complement strand
ATGCAAAGATGAACTCGGATTGTAGAAGCTCACCACACCGAGGAAGAGACGCAGGGCAGCAAAAACATCCCAACATCCAGTCCTAAAAGCTTCTGCTTGTTTCAGGGGGAAGGGCAACATGGGAAGATATTGCACAGGTTAGGGTTAGGGTTAGGTTAGGGTTAGGGTTAGGTTAGGATTAGGTTAGGGTTAGGTTAGGGTAAGGTTAGGGTTAGGTTAGGATTAGGTTAGGGTTAAGGTTAAGTTAGGGCTAGGTTAGGGTTAGGGTTAGGTTAGGATTAGGTTAGGGTTAAGGTTAAGTTAGGGCTAGGTTAGGGTTAGGTTAGGGTCTGTGTGTAGGGTTAGGGTTAGGTTAGGTTAGGGTCTGTGTGTAGGGTTAGGGTTAGGTTAGGGTTAGGGTCTGTGTGTAGGGTTAGGGTTAGGTTAGGGTTAGGGTCTGTGTGTAGGGTTAGGGTTAGGTTAGGTTAGGGTTAGGGTCTGTGTGTAGGGTTAGGGTTAGGTTAGGTTAGGGTTAGGGTCTGTGTGTACTGGGCTGTTAAGCAGGCTCAGAATAGGCCCAAGAAAGAAGGAGAGACATTTTTTAACCAGGCACGATTGAGTCCGCTGCCACACTGTGTAAACATTAAAATAGTGGTTGCTCAGAGAGAGATGACAACTTGATTACCCGTTTCCGTTCACGTATCAGAGGCAGGCCTTCGGTCGATGACACACGGTGCTCAGACCTTCTTCCAAGCACCCACTTGACTTCGGGAGCAGCGGTGCGTGTCATCAAGCTAATATCCAAAACGACACCTTTAATCAAATGGCGAGAAAGCACGCTAGCAAGGTTACAACTGAGCTTCAGAAAGTCTGTATCTGAGGGCCACCGGCCCCCGTGTCTTAGGGCCCAAGCGTACCGAGGCTCCAGGGGGAGGTGGGGCTCTTTATTAGAGGACATTTGGGGAGGATTGTATCTTCTGATGAAGCTCCTAGAAGATGAAGCTACCTTCATTCAAAACAAGTGGTTTGAAATACACATCAATGTCTCTCTCTAAAGTTCTCAATCTATCTCTCTCTCTCTCTCTCTCTCTCTCTCTCTCTCTCCCTCTCTCTCTCTCTCTCTCTCTCTCTCTCTCTCCCCCCTCACTCTCTCTCTTATGTTGCTTGGCCACAGCTCTCACGTCCATCAGCTGCACCTCAGAGCTCATCTCCCCACGATTCTAAAAACACATCGACACAGACGCATACACACACACACACACACACACACGCAAAAACCACACAACCACACAACCACACACACGCACACAGGTCCGGCCCTGAAACAACAGTCTACAATCACACGCGTCAGGTCAAATCTGTTTTAAATCGCCCCTGTCTATCATGAGCCCGGTCCTCACCCTGTTGCCTTGGAGACGCCATGACATCATGGCCCGCTCGCCCCAACCGCAGGCGCCCCGGAGAATTTTCTTGCACCCGAGTCAAGTCGGTTACCATTACTAACCCGACGAACGACGGAGCCGTTTATCGACGGTAACCGCGCACGCTTGCCAGCGGGCGGAAAAGTTTGGACTCCGCCAGCAGCGATGACCTATACGACCGCATCGATAATCTCCCCCTCCTACCACCACCACCACCTCCACCTCCACCACCACCACCGCCGCCGCCACCAGAACCCATTATGTGTCCATGATACAATGATTGCCTCCGCGTCTGCCAACCCTTGGCACGTGAGAGCCAGACGGCGAGGTCTCTGCGAGCACTCGAGGTCCATCAGAGCGCTGTCATCGGACCGTCTGGCGATCGCCGCTCCTCACCCCATCGGCATCTGATCCCCCGCTCCCCCTCAGACGGCCGCCCGGGCCAAGCCCGGCTGATATTCGAACCAGGTGACGGGGCGCGGGGAGGGGGGGGGGGCGGAAGGGGGGGTTTCAGGTCAATATTTCTCATAAGGTAGACTAAATAATCAGGGCTATGCGCTTATGAGCGCGGCGCTCGGGTCTGCGGGGCCCGAGGTGTGCCCGACCAGGCGATGGGGAGATGGGGTTACGGGTTAAACATCAGCTTTATATTTCAAATGAAGAAGGTGTAATAACATCTCACGCTATCTTCTTTGGCAGGAGGGTGTGTGCGGGAGATAGAGGTGTAATGTACGCCAGGGAGAATTATCCGACCGGCTGCTGAAACGAATGATTGAAAGGCAAGAATTGGCCGTGGTGGAGCTGATTGAGGCGCTGTAGCCATAGCGGAGCGGGTGTAAGACACATATACACGCCGAGCGAGGGCTGCCCTCGCTCCCAAGTCTAGCACCCGGCCGTTTATTTGACTCCCAAAGGCAAAACAAATGACAGTGCGTGAGAAAATAAACCGCCGGATGGCGACTACTGCACTTCGTTCACCGTCAACACAACCACTCGGCCTCGGTGGATTTGCCGTTACACAGCTGCTCAGACGCGGGGAGGAGAGCGGTTCTTCGGTTCAGGGGAATTAGGAACCTCAGGATTTATTCCACGGAAATCCATTGAGAGAAACACAACTGATGTTAAGTGGAAGTGCAAGAATGAATCATTAAGAGGGATTTGTGCTTTTGTTTGTGCCGAAAATAGGCACTGGAGCGTAAAGTTGTGATGATTTTAAATCCGAAGGTGAAGGCAAGGCAAGGCAACTTTATTTATAACGCACTTTTCATACACAAGGCAGACTCAAAGTGCTTCACATATAAACACTGTCAAACAATAAAAGAAAATAATAGATAAGTAAAAAAAGTAAAATAGATAAAATAGTATAGTTAATAGTAAAATAAAGGCAAAGTTAAAAAAGCAATGTATTTAAGATCAACAGTCTCTGATAGACAAAAGTATACGTGGTAGTCATTTAAGTAAGGAACATTCAGACAGACGTCATAGAGAGAGGGCTAGAGAGAGAGAGAGAGAGAGAGAGAGAGAGAGAGGGATAGAGAGAGAGAAAGAGAGAGAGGTGAGGTAGTAGCAGGGGTGAGGAAACTGAACAAGGCACAGACATGAATGTTACTAACCTGCTCATATCCCCATGATTAATTTCCACTGCCCCCAGTGGGACTAGAGATCACACTGAGAACATTGCCTCAACGTTCATATAGT
This sequence comes from Micromesistius poutassou, assembly GCF_964030765.1. Classification (NCBI taxonomy): domain Eukaryota; kingdom Metazoa; phylum Chordata; class Actinopteri; order Gadiformes; family Gadidae; genus Micromesistius; species Micromesistius poutassou. The sequence goes on along the minus strand of NC_140291.1, from coordinate 610,739 downwards.
CATGTAACACGTAGTATGGAGAAGGGGGGGGGTCTTTGATGTGAGCTTAAACCTACCACACAGGACCCCAGGGAGGTTGAGACAGCAAATGGTATCAATTTGCATTCGGTCATTAAATCCCCTGTTAGGACTGCAGGGATGACATGGAGCCAATTCGTGCTAAAGGCTCACCTCGGATTCAGCAGTCTTGCTATGTTACAGAACACTGGGTTCCCCCAGCCCATTCTGCCGGTGATTTGAATTCGCCCTGCAGAACGGTCCAGAGAAGAGCAATACAATTCTTTCTGCTACGAACCAGGGCCCAGAGACCGGGCGGAACCAATAACTGATAGGGGCGAGGTTACGACTGCTTCCTGTTTGGCTACGGAGATATTTTACCAGAAGGGGATTTTAATATGTGTATTTACACAGTGGCCAGTCGACATGGTATTGATTTGATACCTTTACAGACCCTTTTTTTTTTTTTTTTACAGTTTACTGGCGCCAAGCGAGTTTGTGTTCGCTGTTAACAGCTAATTATGCACTTACAGATCCCTGCATCCAGCGTCGTGATTGGTCGAAACAAATTTGAAGTGAATGAATGTGCAACACCAAGTTCAAGAAGATTTGAGCTCGCCTGCCATCAGACTTAAGATATCTAGAATGATCTAAATCGCCTAACGACCAGTGAACGTGTTTCCATGGAGATTGTGAACAGTTACAGCAGGAGTCGAGTGTGGGTTTGTTTTTGCAAAGGGGGAGGGGGAGCGGGGGAACAAAAGTGCTCCATCCGCAGAGAAGACGATGAGAACCCTCTGGTCTCTCTGGTCTCTCATCTCGTCGGCCTTCCCTCCCGCTCTCGCCGCTCGCTGGTGTGCGCGCGGCCCGCCGGGGAGAGCGCCGCGCGGGACGAGTCCAACAGCAACACGCTGCCGACCTCCAGAAATAGAGACGAGCTATTTCGGGCGCTGACCGCCTGTTATTTTTAGCCCCCCCAAAAAAAGTGACATTCTGTACGCTAAATTACAACATCATAAGGTCACACAGCATGTTCTCACTTTTTTTCTAATCCTTTTTTTTCTTCCTTTCCTGCCCCGATGAGTCACCGAGAAGTATGCAGTGACGTGACCCCCCCCACCACAAACCCCCCCCCCCCCCCCCCACACACACACACACACACCTCCCAACAACTCATTCTGATCAGCGGTTTGGACTTTTGTCTTTATTGACCAGATTTTATCCACTGAGATGGGGGGGGGGGGGGAGTTATGGGGGAGGGGGCTGGCAGAGGGGGGCTTCAGGATCTACTGCAGGCCCCGGCGCGTTGTTTATACAGATGGTTTGATATTACCCTCTCCCCAGGTGACGCACATCAGGACACGGACGTTTTATGGGTTCTGCTCGCTCTAAAACGTTTGCCCTTCACGGTCACGTTATCAGCCGTCTCAGACGGGGGACCGGCCCCCGCTCCGCTCCCGGCATCCGAACGCCCCGATCATAACCGCTGTTTACGCTAGGCGGGCTGACGCGCCCTGCCAACATGTAACGGGATAATGCTGTTCCCGATATGCCGGGCTCCGAGACATAATAAGACACGCGAAAACACACGTTTCCAATTCCTGACTCACTCTGACTGTTTGATCCAAACGGTGATGTAGTGCTAGACGTGATGGTGGGTATCTGCGGCTATCGGCCGTCGTATCTCGGCGAGGTCAAGGGCCCGCCGCTAGCAAACAACTGAAGGGTAGGGTCGGAAAAACTGGATCAACAGAAATCGTATTTGTTTGATGGAATTGGAAACTAATTAGCTAAATGCTCACCGGGTCATTTGAAGGAATAAAACCGGCCGAAAGTGTTTGTGATTGTTCCAAATCGTCTCACAGCGATTTACAATGCATTGCATGTTTTGTGTTCATCGTAATTGCTATGTTCTAATGTTGTAATGTTCTCATGTTCTTAAGTACAGATCAATTATCAATATCAAAAATGAAGTCATTGATCTAATAAGAGAGGGATCATGGTCAGGCGGTACCCTCTTCTCAGGCTAGAATGCAACTTTTTCTCTGGAATCACAACATTACGATTCAGTTGCAAAATGGCCGTACTTCCTCATGCGTGACAGATTTACATCCGACGGATGGGGTCAGGCCATCTGGGACGGATATAAATATAACTCTAAAGTAGTAACGATTCTTCGTAAACCGAACAATGCGTTAGCCTAGCAAACGGACAGCACTGCAGAAGTCTTAATGGGGGAGTGACATCACCCTGGACTTTAACCGGCTCAGGATGCGTCCACTTTCGCGTGACAGCCATATACCTCCGGTACTTATCTCACACTTTGTATATTCAAATAGCCTTTCAGTCCTGCTTCTCCCATAGTTTCGATCTGAGCCTATCTGGGACACGGACGATGACTTAGAAGAAGAAGTCCTATACAGACCCTTCTTTTATTGTCCTCACGCGTCGTGCTATCTTTACAATTCCTATTGTTGTTGTACTCTTCTGAACCACCATGCAAATCCCCCCTCCAATAAACACGATTATATACATCCAATATTTAAATTAAAGTAGTTTCCAATCAAACTAACTAGTCACACTCGGTCAATCTAGTTTGTTCTAGTTATTGATCAAATGACATGCAAACATTAAAGAATTAGGCAAACCTGGTGGAAGGATAGGCACATCAAGATGGTGTCATAAAGAGTGTTAAGCATTCATGCTGGCAGTTTTAGTCCCATACTCTGTGGTCTTTGTCATGGACGTATAAGTATGTATATCCATAATGCTGGTCATTACGTATACTTTGGTCTTTGGCTCTCTGATACAGCTCTATAGTCACTTAGCTCCAGAGTCGGTCCAGGTACATTCGATGTAGCAGGTACATTCTACAGCTTACGTAGCCGAGTCAACATGGGCTCCAATGTTATGCAAAGCAAATGGTGTGGTGTGTTGAGTGGCTCGCAGGGTGTACAGTTAAAAGAATATTGAAGCTAGCCAAAGGAGGTGAACTTGCATGGTTTTAAGGGGTAATTACTGAAGGGGGGAAAAAAAACGGAAATTGGACATAAAAACATTTTGGATAATCACATAGCTGAAGTGAGTTATGGATTGCGCCTACAGTAGGGAACCAAATTAAAACAAGTGAATCCAATTACGGATTATGAAAAGCAGATGCCCCGAACAGCGCATGTTTGGTGAGTGAAACTGTGGATGTCGAGACTTGAAGCCGTGCCTGTGTTTAGACTGAGCAGGCATTACGGAGCAAACATTGTAGAAATGACAGGCACTGGTTAGATGTTAATCCTGACCTTGGCCATACTCAGAGGACAGAGAAAATCAGCACAGTGACTCAGAAAACAATGTTTTCAGCAGGGGAAGAGTTTTGTGAGTTTTGTGGCAACCCGGCTCGGGGAGTGAACCACCTTACTCCATTCAGCACACGATTGTCTCGGGTGTAAAGCCACAAAGGCACTTTTAATCAAACAAAAAGTATCTTTCTTAAAAGAACAAAAGGATAATGTGCGGAACCACCACAGCCACACCGGCTGGACCCTTCTTGCACCCACGCCAAGAGAGCCCTGAATGCACCGTGGAGCAGGCTGTTCAAGGTCTGCTCTGCCCTGGCCCTCAGGTGCTCTGCACCACGTTGATTGTCAGAGCTGGGTTGCCACACTTTATGCATCTGTGGAGCGAGAACACGTTGATTTCTGCTTTGTTATTTCTTTCTTTTCTTTACTTTTTTCGTTCTCAACTCCGGTTGACTCACTCTCCGCGACTGTGGTGTGATGTCAGAACAATACGATAACTTGTCTCTACGGATTTACAGAAAAACAAGGTCAGTGTTTGTTTATAGTCGTGTACAAACCCCCTTATCCACCGTGTTTATTTACCTACACTGAACCAATTCATCCATGATACCGCCAACAGCCGTGCACTGGATAAGCTAACGTTTCAAAAACATTTGGATTTAATTATCACCGGGATATGATATCCAAACAATCTGGCTCCTTCCATTAATAACTTGATTGCAGTACGAGCGCTGTGAGCTAACGCAGCAGCATTTCCATATATTTTCACAGATTTTTCGAAATTGTTGACCTACTATTATGGGCATTGGGTAAAACCCAATTTAGAGTAATGAACACAGTTCTGTTCATGGAGGAAAAATAAAAGGTCTGTTTCCGGGCCCTCTTGGGTTCCACGGCCATACGGTATCCCCGTCCTCGGAACACAAACAACCATGTCATGTGACCTTTCATGCTAGGAAGCCGCATGACCAATGGTGCAGGGCATGGCACTGGACAGGGGCATTCACACTTAATCAGTTGGCTCGACCAGGGCTCAGAAAGCGTTCACACTATAGCATATTTAAGTTGGCCAGCAAAGACGTTGGCCTGGGTCTCCCTGGCCCTGCTACAGAGCAGGGTTAGTGCAGAATCTTCAGGGCTCACTCTAGAAACAGCTTAAAACACAAGTGTTAGACAGTCTGGATCAGGGCCAAGAGTTAGAGACTAGAACGAGCCAACCGGCAAACAGTGTTTGTAGCCCGGGTTTGGAGTAAGTAAAGCCCAGGGCTAGCGTAGCTTGGGGCTAGGCAGTGAGCAGTGTCTCCACTTCCCCCGGGGGGGGGGGACGTGCTGGTGGTTTGTGGCCGAGACCGTCAGGGCGCAGGGGAAGTGGCCCGGAGCTTTAGGCAGACAGATAACAGGAGGAAACTCAACGGAACGTGACAGCGCCGAGCTTAGCGCAGCAGATAAAGCCAGCAGAACGGTCTATTTATACGCGTTTCGCCGCGAAGCAGCAGCAGAGCAACCGAGGCCTGAACCCATGGGCGACGTATTGCTCCAAGCCTTCTGGAGACACAGATGTGGCCAGATGCAGGTAGTGGATCTAGTGTTACTGTACGTTCAGACCAAAAGCTGTAAAGCGATACGAGCGATAAACGCCCATTCACTTTCTATTAGACATGGGCGATAAAGCGATAGGAGCGATAAAAACGCTTGAGCGACAGCTGTGAAGCTGTAAAGCCGTAAATGAGTTGAAAACAGCTAAACCTTTTTGCAAATAGCTATCAGTGATTTAGCTGTAAATGACCCGACAACCAATCGGAATGTATTGAGGAGCAAGATAGAAAGTTCAAATGGTTCAGGTGATGAACGATAGGAGCGATATATTAGAAATATTTTGGACAGCGTTGCGTTTTGAGCTATTCAGCGATCTTCACAGCTTTTGGTCTGAATGTACAGTTACAGTGCGGGGGGGGGGGGGGGGGGGGGGGAGCTGGGTAGTGTGTGTGTGTGCAGTGGTAGCATTGAGTGAATGACTGCTCTTATTTCCTTGTGTTTGTGATCGTGTTTGTGCTTTTTTTTGTGACTGTATTTTGTTTCCTTCATAGATAACTTCATATATAACTTCAGGGCTGTATTTTGGATTTAGCACCCGAAAATTCCTCTGAGTTGAAGTAACAATGTTGTTGTGTTTCATGTTCCTCTCTCTCTCTCTCTCACACTCTCTCTCTCTCTCTCTCTCTTAGCAATCTCTCTCCCTCTCTCCCCCTCTCCCTCCATCTCTCCCCCCCTCTCTCTCGCTTGCCCTTTCTCAGTCCCCCCCCCCCCCCCCCCCCCGCTTTCCCTCCCTCTCTGTCCCCCTAGCTCTCTCACGCACCTCCCTCTCTCTTTCTCAGTCCCCCCCTCTCTCTCCAATCTTTCTCTCCCCCCTCTCTCCCTGGCTGGGGGTAAGAGTCTTGATTTAGGCGGCGTATCTTTCTGAGGCAAGCCATTAGGGTCCAGAGAAGGTTTTATATTGGGGGGGGGGGTGGGGGGGGGGTGGGTAGATTTGGGAGGAAGCCATCTTCTTTGTTAGCTCTGACTTTCCACTCATGTTCCAGCCTCCAGCAGATAAAAGCCTGCAGCAGCCGTCACCGTGGAGGGCTTTTACAAGAAAACACATCATTCAAACGGCAAGAGACGAAGGGTAAAGGCTTAGTTAGCACTATAGTCCTAAGTGCAGCGCCACGGCGCTTCAACTGTTTTCTGGTCTGGTCTTCATAACAATAATTACAATAAATACTACCACTTACAGCCCTTATTGAACACATATTGAAGTCATGAACGTGAGATCAGGTTTTGGTAGATCGTTGGCAGAAGAAGCGGCGAACAAGCATTGAACAGATAAGACTGTTGTCCATGACGATAAGAATATTCTCCATGATGACCGCCAGAACGTCACTTACGACGGGGACGGTAACTCCAGTCTGGTCCCGCTGCTGAAAATAGAAGTGGTGGTTCTTTGGGTTTCTTCTCGTGTGTCTTACTGATAAACAACGCCCTCTCTCTACTGTGGCTTCTTTCTTGGGACACCCCGACTCAGTTCACACTCGGACATGTTGACGCCTCCTCCGTGTTTTCCTTACCTCCTCCCCCTCCGAATGCACACACGCACGCACGCATACACACACACACACACGCACACACGCACACACACACACACACACACACACAGACTGGCTGGAGACAGAGCGTACGTGGTAGTATGGCCGGTATTTCATGCAGTACAGATAAACATTACCTGTCTGCTGGGTTCGGTGCAGACATCTATGGTAGACTCTTAGAAGAAATACGCATGTAAAGTCTGGAGGTCTGGATGAAGGAGTGGATAGATGGATGAAAAAATAAACAGAGGGGCAGGGATTATTCATAAAATGAAGGATAAATGGACGGACGGACATCCATGGCTGGGTGTATTATGCATATTCATATTTCAACTTTTTTACATATTAGTATAATCAAATCAAGTACAATAATTATGTTTAGAATTTATCCGGGATCGACGATCGGCTGTTACCTAAAGAAGGTTATATCTGTAATAACTTGTTGACATTCATTTGTAACAATGCAGTGTTATAAACGAACAGGGCCGTGTGGCTGCATAGGGCCCCAAAAAGCCACCAGGGGGCCCCCAATCTGACATTCTTGCCTTTTTTTTATTAGACTAGTCTGTCTTGGTAGCCAAGTGGGTTGAATGAATGCACCTGTATCCTTTTATAAATGTAGGTAATATATAAATATATATTTAAGAAATATATAAACTATAAAAATCTATAAATGTTATAAAGATGCTGCGTGTCTTTTGAGTGAATCAATTTCAACATTACACATGAAACATAACATATATATATATGGTGGGTTTATGATGTGTTTTTATGATTTGCACCTTTCAATGGATGCTGGCAGGGATGGCTGGCAAATGCAGCCATCCCTGAGTGCTCCCTGGAGGAAAGGGTTTTTCTTGATTTATTTTTAAAATAAAAAAATATGTAAGTAATCAAATCAAATAAAGATAATTATGTTCTGCGAAAAATTTCCCCTCACTCTCAATATCTCCCCTCTGCAATATAATCAGTGCAGCTGCACAGCCAATTGCTGACACAGGATTTCCACAAAGCCACATCAATTTAGCCAATAAAAGCGCCCTAAGGGTGATTCATTTATCGCCACAAGCAGAGTGAGTCTGTGGTGGAGTAAAGACACCTGATGATGATGAATGCGATCTACTCAAGACAGGATTTCAGCCACCCCCTGAATTCAATAAGATCTCTGCTCCAAACTCCATTTGATAGGAGAACTTTGGCAGAGAAACTACAAGTCAAAATGCTTTGGTCAAATCAACCTGACATCAAAATCAGATAACTGGCTAGTGGAAAAGGGTAAAACATACATGCGAGGCTTCTCCTGTAATTGGTTCAACAGAAAGGCTTGGCTGTAGACTCACACCAGTTTCATATTTTTTTCTAAGCTAGTACCGGTGTTGCGTATGAGTGTTGAATAAAGAGCGATTGTGTAGATCAAATGTGCAGCACTCTGTGGCATTATACTAAAAGTGTCCAGGAAGCTTTACCCTCTCTCTGAAGTGGGCATTAAAATCAACCGTGGCCCGGACAGAGCTCCACAAGCTGTCCATTCGTCTTGCTTTGAAGTGCCTCGGAAAAGCCCCTAAATTATGTTGCAAGGGCATAATCTTTTTCCTTTGTAATGGACGAATGCTGATTCGATAAAACCTGTATGAGTTTCTTGATGCTGGGGAGCTCCAGTGTTTCCCGTTCATTATCTGTTTCTCGTGTCAACGTGAGATTTAAATTTAAGAGGAAGAAATTGTTTTTTCACGGATCTAGCTAGGGCACCAGATTGATGCATATAAATGTGCATAAAATGCATGCCCCTGGACCACCTTAGAGGGTTCGGAATCCCCCCCACGATAATATCCACAAATAATTGGTGCCACGTGTGCATAGTTAAGCTGATTGTTCCGCTATTGTTTTCATAACTCTACTCATGCTTGAATGCAACGGTGGTGGGTTGCACGCTAGTTGTTGAATGTCACAAGCGCTCTGTTGCACGTATGCATTTCGCCACCTGCATCCAATTAGAATCCAAAACCGTCGGTAAACTAAAGTGGCATTGGTGCTTCGGAGTTCATTTGTGCTAGCTATTGCCGTCCTGTGTGAAGTCTAATTATATCAAAACGAACTGAGTAATTGAAAAAATAAGTAAAGTGTTTAGATTATGCAGAAGTCCGTCCAAACGCGGAACATGTGTTTTGATCTTGCGGTTCTTTTGTTTTGCTTTACATGATGAAGTGTGAGTGGCTGTCATGTTCCATATCTCTCATGTCATGTAAATGTCAGGAGAACCCGCCCTGCGAATCCGGCCGCTCCTGGCTTCAGAGATCCAACCTGTTGTGAAGTACTAAGTGAACTAAATTGTCTATCGCATGTAGAGCAGGGAGGGCTTTAGGAAGTGACGTTGGGATGAAGACAGTAGCAGGATGGATATGAAAACATATGGATACTTCTAGCACTCATACTGGAGGCTGTCTACTGGGAACAGATAGGGAGGCACAAATGACACTTCATCATGTAAACCACGACACAAACGCAAAAGCCACAACACAAACGCAAAAGGGACAACTGAAAACGCCACAACACAAACGCAAAAGCCTTCATTTCTAGGTGTAAACTTAACGTGAATCCCACCACCTCAACTTGATGTTAAACATATTCAAGTTACATGTACGTGAGAGAAATCCCACTTCTCCAGTCAAGTTAAACACTTGTGGAAACGCCTCATGTTTTGGGCCCCAGGGAGGCCCCTGTGACCTCTCAGCAGCACATTGAGCAGTAAGAGAGAAAATAAGGGCTCCAGTAGTCTAGAGTTGGCTAGAGTCAGCTATTCTTATAGTATAGGCAATGTTTAAACTTTAGGCCTACTTATGGGGTTTTAAAGGACCACACCCCCCACAGACAGACTACAACAACATCATTCAGGTACAACACAATGATTGCAGCACAACATAACAAACATAATGTACATTGTTGACCAAGATATTTGATTAAAATATCAAACAGTGTCTTATAGTCCCGTGGGGGGGATGTTTCACAAAAACGTGGCACGACACAGAAATAAAGATTGTAAAGATTGTTGTCATGTTCTATGTCACCACTGGAAAATGTATAAAATAAAGATGTGATTGCAAATGACAAAAGAGTAGCATTTGTCAGGACGTTTTTCTGAATGTGAAGCGCTGATATCGTCTTTATTGGGGAAAATATAAACAGCTCGGGAGCATAAGTGTGGGGTCTCCACTGTAATGACAAGGACTGACCCACCGTGTGGACCAGTGTGTGAGACCAGAACCTTTAAGGTTAGACAACTAACCTGCTCCCCCTAACCCGGCGACACTTGCTGTACACACACACGCACACATGCATACACACACTCACACATATAAACACACACACTCACACACACACACACACACACACCCGAGCACACAAGTTGATCCTCCACAGTCACACAGATATCTGGAGAGCAGTCTCGCAGTTTATTTAAAGGAATGGGACTTTGAGTCATTCGTTACACACCATATGCATTCTTTACACTTTACTTTAAATTTATGTATGAGCTTTCGGCGAGTGAAATCTACGACCTAGGGATCGACATTATTCACCAGATGAGCCTGGTGCCTAATATGGACATTTGCTATTCATTAATAATATAAAAATATAATTATGATATAATAACCTCATTTTGGATGAGTTGGTGTAAAAAAAAAAAAACACAAAAAAGGAACGAAGCACCAAAATCACCCGAGGCGAAGATAAAGACCAAAGCCGGCAAGTTAGGCAGCACCTGTGCCATCTTTAATGTGTCTATTCTGCTACCGTGCACAAACTGGTTCAACAAACTGGATTCTTGAGGAAGCCCTTAATACACATGGGGAATCTGTCCTGATGCTTTGGTTTGGTTTGTGACGTGGTTTAGATGGATTCAGTTCATGGAACATAATCCAGGTTGCCTTCCCATCACTGGATGTACTCAACCCCGCGGTGTTCTGACCCCTGCTAAGTATTTGCTCCTCTGTGGATTTTGACTGAAATCTTCAAAGGCTCAGACCCCAAAATAGGTTGAGCAATTTTTAACCCTCAACTTTTTTTTTTTTTTTTTATAATTTAATCACAGTCGATGCATTATTTTTGTAAAAAAGTGCAGTTGCTGATGAGTTAAAAAACATTCTTGCCGTAGTAACCTAGAGATTATCGTTTTGAAAATGTGCAGAGACAGTTTCTTCGATGGGGTCCATGGAGTGTGACTCAAGTGTGCGCGACTAAATCAAACTTTACTGCACTTATCCCGACTTAGACACTAGATAGATCCCAACCAATAAAAAACCCATAACTCAACCCCGTGATAACAGACCAACTGAAACACAGCCGTTGTTACGTCACGTGTTCATCGGGTTTTGTTCGCGGGGAGCTTTCCGAAGAATTACTGGAGGAAATTAACTGTTGCAAGGCTATATTTATTAACTGTATCAATGGTTGCTGGCCTGCCTCCAGCCCAGCTTACAACGTGAAAGGTGCTACACACTGCAAAACACCCCGACGCCATTAGGTTGAGGAATGTTTACATCACCTTCCATGGCCTACTTCATAGCAATGGATTTATCCTTTTAATGCAACGAATATAACACGAAAAAACAAAAAAGAAGTGGTCCCTTGGAGCTGTTCTAAGAGTCACTAAAAGCATATTTTGTGCACTTGTGGCTGTAAGTGTCCGATATAGATGAATAACACAGCCTTCTCCACCATCTGGTCGGGGGGGTTAAATTAACCGCAACGCTAGCAATCAGCAATGCTCCCCACATACATTAAACACACTTGAAGACCAGCCCTGTGCCGTGTTTAGGGTTTGAAAGAGTTGATAGAGTTCTTGTGCTACATTAAAATATTTACCTCACATGAATCCCACACATGGTTTGAAGTTTCCTATTTCTATTATTAACTGTGCTGCAGTGTTGGCCGGCCAGGAACTCGTACAGTCCTACTTTCTATTTGTTATATTGATTTGTGATTTTTGAAAGGCAACCTTTTCCAGGAAGGAATGTGGAGCGCTCTCACGTCAGGCAGATGTTCACCGTCAATATTTGTTGATATGCGCGGCTATTAGTTTACTAATTACATTTGAACAAACATTTCACCACTTCGCAATTTACGATGCATGTTTTCTAAATTGATTTTTTTTGTATTCTTTCACCGCAGTGTTTAAACATTGCTGCCCTCAAGACCACTACTAAGTACTAATGTATACAAGCAGCCCGGCAGGACCTCCCAAAACACAACACACACACACACACACACATTCAAACACACACACACACACACACACACAAAAACACAGCACACACACCCAAACAACACAAATGCACACACACACACACACACACACACATATATACAGACATACACACATAAAACATGAGTGGCGACCCGCCCTAAACAGCTTGCATTCTCCCCCAATGAGTGACTTACTGTGAGTAAACAACCAGTCTGTCTTCGTCCCTGGCTGAGTAGCGCTACGGCCAT
>NC_140291.1:596916-598637 GCF_964030765.1 Micromesistius poutassou | reverse complement strand
CTGGTTGCGGTGGCGTCCAAATATCACAAGTGTTGGGCCAATTTGCTGCGTGTTAATGATTGAATGATTTATTTGTTTTTATTTCCTAAATGATTAAGTGATTATTGATTCATTAACTAATTCTTAGTTATTCGTCGTTCAGGCTGATTTAACTTCTCTAAAATGTCCCACATTACAACTGTGAAGCAGCCATAAAACTGACATGTTGCAGGATAGTTTGAGGTGGATCTACTCCTTTGTTGACGGTATGGTCGCTTTTGAGCAACTTAGAAAACAAAACACGACTAAATGATTTAAATGTCCTGGTTCATATCAGAACATAAACACGTGATAATATGTCAATACCGGCCAATATTATACCCTTATTTTCTCAGTTTATTCAGACATTAATTTCAACTCTTTTTTCTACTTTTATTTCTTTGCTTTATTCGGTCTCTGCTCAAGACAAACACAGGTAAAGATTACCTGTGTTTGCTTTGACCACAGCGAAGAGCTGTAAAAGTTGGCTGTGCACATCTCTATCTGCACCAGGCGCCAAATCGCTCTGCAGACACCGAGTAGAACTAGTGTGAAACATCGGGGTGACGTGAGTTCCACCCTGAACTCATTGTTCCACCCTTCGCATGAAATCGCCTCTCAGGTTCTCACTTTCGACTCATTTTTCCTGAAACAATAACACTAACCAGCTCGCTGTGACTTAATGGTGTACTATTTCCTCTCTCAAAAATCAATCCCAAAAGCGTGAACTCAACCAGAACACATCTGACCAAATAAGTGCAGTTTTTGGTTTCTCTCGCTGAGATAATCAAACCCTGTCCAGGCCTCCCTTATGGCTATCGCCAGGTAATCAGTCCCCCCACCCCACCCCCACACACACACACACACACACAAGCTGATTATTTATTCTGGAATCTATGAGATTTGTGAACAGCAGACTATCTCCCCCCCCCCCCGACCCCGACCACCCCCCCACTCTAATTAGAGCCGTTGATTTATTGTTCTAGGCCTGGAGGTGTCTGGGACACTGGACTGTGAGCTCCCATTGGACAAATAAAGATTACACTGAACTGAACTCTATTTGAAGGCACGTCCACTCACATCTGTAGAGGCTTTCTGCTGGATCCATACGAGCTCTTGTTAGGAATGTATTGAAGGTTGAGTTGGGGAGGGGGATGTCATGCAACACGTCTGTTACCTCTGCTCTATAAACATGTCAAGCACACACAACATTTAGTAAGTAAATCTGCGTTTGTGTACATTTGTAAAAACGGGTTTACATTACATTCAGGGCATTGAGGCAGACGTTTTTATCCAAAGCGACTTACAAAAATTTGGCAGAAGAAGAGAAACAATATACCGCCGTTGGTACAGTAAGGATGTTCATAGAACCAAGAGCCAAGGGCCAAGGATCACCGTTTCGTTGCTCTCAGTTCTTTGACGCTCTGCACTCAGTCCACCTCCAGCTGGATCGCGACCCGCAGTCGGGCCTCCGACCCATAGTCTAAGAAAGGCTGATTTAGCGGTGAGTCAGACTGCACTCTGTCTACGCGGCTACCGCATTCCCAACCAGGCGGTGGTTTGCCTTTCATCTCTCCCACTCCCAACCTCCTCCTCCTCCTCCTCTTCCTCCTCCTACCTCCTTCTCCGACCTTCCCTCCCACTTCCTCCTCCATCACTCTCCTCAGTCCTCCTCATGTTTTCTGTCCTCCTCTGTGTTTGCA
>NC_140291.1:489416-594416 GCF_964030765.1 Micromesistius poutassou | reverse complement strand
CCCAAGCAGGAGGACTCGTACGCCTTCGAGGAGGACAGCAGCAGCGACGGGCTGTCCCCGGAGCAGCACCACACCGACGAGTCCCCGGGCTCCGCCGGGCCGTCCTCCCTGGAGCCCGTCGGCAGCACCCCGTCCTCCTCCTCGTCCCCCAGCCTCACCAGCCCCCGACAGGTAAACACTCCCCTCTCCCCCCCCCCCCCCCCGACCCTTAAACGGAAGACGGACCACCTGACCGTAAGCCTACCATAAATAGATACAAACTAAATCGAGAAATAGTTCCTCCTTTCCGGCTGTTTATTTGCGTAGCCTTTTCTGTTAGCCTCTGGGTGCTCCAAGGAGTCACCCCCACCCACCCACCACCACCCATATCCTTCCTGCGTCACCTTTGACCTTTAAGTCGTACTCCCCTGTTGATGCAGCGGGTCCTCCCCTCTGGTGGGACCGCAGGCTGGAGGTCCTGCCCTCTGCTGGTGTCACGGTGAACATCAGCCTACCAGTCATGCGTCACCAGTGACCACTAGACTTCCGCTGGGGTCGCTGGAGGAGGGTTGAGGGGCGCGCGTGTGTGTGTGTGTGTGTGACATTCCAGCATGCCATTCTGTTACACTCTTCCGACCGCATGTCCGTCAGACAACAAGACGACCTGGGTTCCAAAGTGCTTACATTACGGAACATGACATCATCATTAGAAGGCCACACAGTGTGTGTTCATAGCCTGAGTTAGTTAGCCACGCCAGAACATGGTACGAAGATATTCTTAGTGTCGTTTTTAATACTAGGGTGGAGCAGGCCACCCTCATTCACTTGTTGACCAGCAACAAGTTGTTCACTTGTTGACCAGCAACAAGTTGTTGACTTGTTGCTGGTCATTACCTAATAATGGCTATCACCCTTTCGGCTTTCAGATTTTTGTTGAAGCAGAACCAAACCCCTTGCATTATAACGACTCCCTCTCTGGGTCAAACACATGCTATTACATAGACAACCTGTGATTGGCTGATATGAAAACCCGGTCACCTGCTAATAATTAATAATAATAATTAAGCTTTGATGCAACACACCTGTTCTCAACTTAATGAGACTGAATGGAAGAGGCGTTTCCAGGGGCAGCCTTGTAGCCCCAGAATGAAACAAAAATAAAATATATTTCTTAAAGGTGGCGTCAGAAATGGTTTGGTTCTCCGTTAAGGAGGATTTGTTTGGAAAACTAATTGATACTGTTTATGTTACTACAATATATTGAAATGAGCTGGCTAACCAGCGCTAATAATCTCAAGGTACTAAATTCCAACAACATGTGTTTGTGTCCTTTGAACAGGGAGGAGCGACCAGGGACTCGTCTGACCCAGGTCAGGAAGAGGGGCTATCTGACGCCAACAACAGCCTGCCCTCCCTGCCCATATCTGTCCCAGCCATCGTCAAGGTCAGGAGGCCTTCCACTACACACACCCTGACATCACAGACTTACATTCACAGATGTCTTTCACCACACAAGAAGTACACACCAAAAGTACACTGAATACCGTAAAGGTGATATTATACCACCAGGTGTGAGTGTGATTAGCCGTTACAAGCCGTTTTGAAAATCGGCCTCTTCAGACATCATAGATAGGGGTGTCCACCTAGATGTGTGCTGATAGATCAGTCTACCAGCCGACTCAGTGGACCGTAGCAAACGCTGCTCATCTATCCGTCACACATCTAGGTGGACATGCCTACTTGTGATGTCAGAAGAGGCTGATTTTCAATACGGCTTGTAACGGCTAATCACACTCACACCTGGTGGAATGACATGGGACCTTCAAACCACTCACTGCATACACTCCACCAAGCTTTTCTCGACTGTGTTTCAGTACCACATCGAAATCAAACCCAATGTATCATTCTGTCCTAACCTCATCGGACTGCAGTCCAAGACGTCGGACAAGAACCGCCACAAGAAGCCGAAGGACGTGAAGCCGAAGGTGAAGAAGCTCAAGTACCACCAGTACATCCCTCCGGACCAGAAGGCGGAGAAGTCCCCTCCGCCCATGGACTCGGCCTACGCCCGCCTGCTGCAGCAGCAGCAGCTCTTCCTGCAGCTGCAGATCCTCAGCCAGCAGAAGCACGCTCAGTCCCAGGCGCACAACGCCCAGCACGGCCAGCACGGCCAGCACGCCCACCAGAACCAGGCCCAGGCTCCCCAGCGGCAGCCCTCCTTCAGCTACCAGCCCATGGCCACGTCGGCACCCAACCACAAGTACGTAGTGGTGGTGTTGGTGGGACCCCCCCGCGTTCTGTGTTTCCAGAATCTCTCTCCCGAATGAGACTTTCAGTTTAGGAGGAGCAGTAGAAAAAAAAAACAGTCCTCAGCCCTTCCCACCACTGGAACAATGTCTGATAAGGCGTTCCCAGATCAGGGAAGGTTGGGAGAGAAAGGCAGGCAGGAACTTGACCTTTTAGATTGGTCGCTAAAAAAAACTTGCTACACCTAGCTACACACTGCACATTCATAAGGCCCTCATATAACTTTATTCTAGATTTTCACATAGCTGCTGGAACATAATTTATGAGTGATTTGATAATTATTTGAAAGAAATATTGCCTACTGCTTCTTTTAGTAGAGTATGAGACTATTGTTTCTATACTCAACGCAGGTCCCCGTACTTTTTTCCATATCATCAAATAATTTCCCCGGTATTGCGATCCAAATTGTATCCCCGTATTCCCGCCACAGCCCTAGTTGTACACGTGTATATATTGTATATATTGTATATATTGTGTTTGTCTGACTGGGTCTCCCCCCCCCCCCCCAGAGGCGACCACCTGACCCCGTGCAGCTCCAGCGGGCCGCCCAGCGCAGCCAACAGCAGCTCCTCCTCCCCGGTCAAGACCTCGTACCCCAACCAGAGCAACCTGTCCCCCGTCAAACCCGGACCCCTGCCGGCCAATCTGGACGACCTCAAGGTAGGCGTCCCACCGAGGTTTAAAACACAGATGACACACCCTCTCCCAGGGAATCAAATCAACCTTCTTCTCTCCCTCTCTGTCTCTCTTATTCTCCCTCTCTCTTTCCCTTTCTTCTACTCTTCTTACACTACTTATCTTCTAATTCTACCTCTCCTTATTCGACCTCTCTTATAATTTAAACTCTCTTTCTCTCTCTATCTCTTGTTCTCTAATACTACCCCTCTTCTAATCGTACCGCTCTCTGTCTCTCTCTTCTAATTCTACCTCTCCTAACTGTACCACTCTCTCTCTCCTAATACCACCTCTCCGTCCCTCTGTGTCCCTCTCTCCCCCTCCAGGTGTCTGAGCTCCGGCAGCAGCTTCGCGTCCGGGGCATGCCCGTGTCGGGCACCAAGACGGCCCTCATCGAGAGGCTCCGTCCCTTCAGGGAGCAGGGCACCTGCGACCCCCACCAGCACCACCACCAGCACCACCACCACCACCAGCACCACCACCTCCACCCCGCCTCCGCCGCCATGCCCTTCCCCGTGACCCCCACGGGCTCCCTGTCCCAGTCCTCCTACCAGTCCCCGTCCTCCTCCAGCGGGGCCCCGTCCCAGGGGGGGGGCGGGTACTTCCCGTACCCCAGCACCTCCTCCACGCCTCCCATCTCGCCGGCCTCCTCCTCCTCGGAGCTGTCCCTCAGCGGCTCGCTGCCTGACAGCTTCAGCGACGTGCCCATGTGCTCCCCGGGGCACCGCTTCAACCTGCAGGGGGCGTCCCCGGGCCAGGCCCCTGGGATCGAGGAGGGCGGAGGAGCAGGAGGAGGAGGAGGAGGAGGAGGAGAGGGTGAGGGGACGGTGGAGGCGGAGAAGGACAAGATGTTGGTGGAGAAGCAGAAGGTGATTGAGGAGCTGACGTGGAAGCTGCACCAGGAGCAGAGACAGGTGGGTGACCCTCAGCCGTCCTGTTTCCCATCCACCACACCATGAAGTCCTTCCCGGGTTTGTGATATTTATCTTCCCTTTGTGCCCCCGCCCCCCCCCCGATTGCCAGGTGGAAGAGCTGAAGCTGCAGCTCCACCAGAGGAAGCGTTGCTACGGCTCGACGCAGGACAACGCCCCCTCCCCCACGGCCCCCCACCACCACCTGTCCATGCACCACCAGCACCAGCACCACCAGCCACACCCCCCGGCCATGGGCGGCCAGCAGCAGTTCTTCGGGGTGACCATCAAGCAGGAGCCCATGTCCATGTCATCCAGCTGCCCGCTCTCCGCCCACAAGCCCCTGGAGGACCTGGGCCGCTGCGGGGCCTCGCATCCCAACGCCATGCCCGTCCCCGGGGGGCCCCGCTGCATGGACCCGGGTTCGACCCCCGCTGCTGCCGGCAGCCCCCAGGCCCCGATGTCGGCCTTCCTCAGCCCCCAGCGCTCGCCCCAAAGCTCCCCCAGCGGGAGGCCGCCCGGGAGCCCGCGGCCCTGCTCCTCCCCCAACCAGCCCTACCTGCTGTCCCCGCCGCCGCCACCGCCGCCGCCGCCACACCTCCGCGACGGCTGCGGCCCGCCCCTCCCCCAGGGCAGGGCGCGCAACGCACAGGTACGGTCACCGCAAGCTGCAGGACCGTCGCTGGTGAAAGTCTTTACTGTACCGACTGTAGCGATATATTGTTTCTCTTTCTTATGAACCAAAGTACTTACGTCGCCTTGGATAAAAGCGTCTGCTAAGTGCCCTTAATGTAAATGTAAATGCTCGTGACACACTCAACGCAAACACGACAATGTACCCATGAGGGGGGATTCACCGCATGTCCCGCACATCCCAAGCCACCATCTTAGTTAGTTTCTGTCCTTTATAATAAATGATAATATCTGTTTGACAAGAAATACCAAGATGGAGGCTTGGACTTATTTTCAACCAATATTTTCAACCAATTTTCAATCATGTGAACTCCGGATCACATGATTGAAACCCTCCAACACCCATACTCTGTATACGTCTAGCCTTTTAAAGTACCCATACTCTGTATACTACGTCTAGCCTTTTAAAGTACCCATACTCTGTATACTACGTATAGCCTTTTAAAGTACCCATACTTTGTATACTACGTATAGCCTTTTAAAGTACCCATACTCTGTATACTACGTATAGCCTTTTAAAGTACCCATACTCTGTATACTACGTATAGCCTTTTAAAGTACCCATACTCTGTATACTACGTCTAGCCTTTTAAAGTACCCATACTCTGTATACTACGTATAGCCTTTTAAAGTACCCATACTCTGTATACTACGTATAGCCTTTTAAAGCCCTTATGTTCACCCTGATGTGTTCAGATGCAGCAGAAGAGCGCCGTCCAGCCGCTGAACTCTCCGTACCCCCCCGCCGAGCCGAGAGGGCCGCACGCCGCGTTCCCCTCCGGCGGCGGCGGCGGCGACTGTGGCCACGCCCACCACGGCCACGCCAAAGCCCCCCTGCTCAGTAACCCGCCGAAGGTAACGACCCACGAGAGAGCGACACGAGGTGTACCGTAGCCCTGTGACATCATTAACACACCCATCTCATCCACGTTCACTCTATGGTTGTTTGGGTGTTCTTCTACTTTTTCCGTCCGTTATCTTTCACGGGTGTAGTGGGCCTTCGGTGTGGGGTATAGTTTTGATCGTATTTCCGCGCTTCCAAACAGATTTTTGGTCTGTCTCATCACGTTCTCTCGTGTGTGTGTGTGCGCGTGTGTGTTTTTGTGTGTGTTTTTGTGTGTGTGTGCGTGTGTTTTTGTGTGTGTGTGTGTGTGTGTGTGTGTGTATGTGTGTGTGTGTGTGTGTGTTAGTCATATGTAATCTCACATACACCTCTACGGTTCTCAACGCCAACCCAATCCTTTGTATTAGAACCTTAAGCATCCTCTTAAAGGGCCAGGGTCAGATGTGTTGCTCTTCATTCACACTAAAATTCCCTCAGATCGACGCTACACCCCCCCTGGTTCTGCTGGGTGGGCTAACGTGACACTTCTCACCTATGTTCCATGTAGATGTCAGTTTTGCCCTCTCCTCGGCAAGTGAGCCAAACCACAGCCTTCAGTAGCTCAGAATCAGCTGTATGTGACTTAAGACACCCCCCATGCTATGAGGATGCAGTCAAGCAGGTAAATTCAAGTCATTTAAAACCAAAACATTACGATACATAGAATCATTAGGAGTCGATCTCTGTTGGCGTTGCTTCACCTTCACCTTTTGGCCACCTCTCTTCCTCCATCTCTCTCTCTCTCTCTGTCTCTCTCAGTGCATGTGTCTTCATTTAACCCTCCATCCCTCGCTGTGTGTCGTCACCACTCTGCATTACCCTCCAACCTTCCGGATGCTAAACAGGGCGCTAGAGGGGCTGTCCGATATCGCTTCTACAAACACTTGACCTGAAACATGAATCATGAATCCAGTGTTTCCCAACCCTGGGGTCGCCTTAAGTCCGTCCGGGGCCACCGGTGATGTGCATATCTGAATGCACGTTTAAGGGTAAAGGTCCCTGATATATGAGCAGACTAGCCCTAATGATTTGAATCAAACCACTTCTCACTACTTTACCAGGACGTTGATAAAGAGGCAGATGTTGATTAGGCTTCAAATGATGTGTTGGGAGGACGACGCACAACAATGTAAGAAAACACGTCCCCTTAAATGGATGGCACAGGCCAAAAAGGGTTGGGAACCACTGTAACAAACCGTCACAAGTTAGGTTCATGAGGACGTTGTTTGGACAAGAAAGTCAATCCACCACTGAGGTCACGGCGTCTCTGTTGCAGCAACTCTCCAGGAGCCAACAGATGGACGAGCTGCTGGACGTGCTGATCGCGAGCGGAGGTAAGAACGCACGTCCCACCTCGTACCACATTTGTGTCGCTAAAAGCGACGCTCTGCAGCAGCGGACGTGGACAATGCAGGGCGGTGTTGGTCTCAGAGCCTGTGTGTCACTCACCCCCGGCGTTCTCTTTCTCTTCAAGAGCTGCCCGCTAACGTCAGGGACGGGAGGGACAGATCTGTAACCAAAGTTGTGCCTCACCTTCCTGTGTCCCCAGGCAGCACGGCCCTGGCCCTCCCCCGGTTCCACAGACACTACGAGCACCCGGGCCCCTACGGCCTCTCGGCCGGCCACATGGCCGACGCCCACCTGGAGACCCTGCTCGGGGGCCAGGGGCCCCTGCTCAAAATGCCCGGGGAGGAAGGGCCGCAGGACGAGGGCGGCGTGAACGGAGACGGCTACGGCAGTCCCCACGACAACACAAACCATCATCACAACCACCACCACCACAACCTCCACAACCTCCACCACCACCAGCACAACCCGCACCACCACCCCCACCCCCACCCCCACCAGGACAAACTGCTGGCCAACCGGGAGCTCATGGACACCCCCGCCCCTCTGTCCCCCGTCAACACCAAGCTGTCCCCCGACGGCCACGGCCTGCCAGGCATGAGCTTCAGCGAGTCCCCCTGGGAGACCATGGAGTGGCTGGACCTGACCCCGCCCAGCTCCGCCACCGCCTTCAGTGTGGCCCCGCCCAGCGGGCCCAGCATCTTCAACACAGAGTTCCTGGACATCACGGACATTAACTTGAACTCGGCCATGGACCTTCAGCTAGACCACTGGTGATCTGGCCACCAGAGCTACGGGACGCCGAGCTAACCCCGCTGGCCCTAGCAATAACAGCATCAAGTGCTAAGGAACACCAAGCTAACCCCGCTGGCCATAGCAATAAGAGCCTCAAGCGCTAAGGAACACCAAGCTAACCCCGCTGGCCATAGCAATAAGAGCCTCAAGCGCTAAGGAACACCAAGCTAACCCCGCTGGCCCTAGCAATAAGAGCATCAAGTGCTAAGGAACACCAAGCTAACCCCGCTGGCCCTAGCAATAAGAGCCTCAAGCGCTAAGGAACACCAAGCTAACCCCGCTGGCCCTAGCAATAAGAGCATCAAGTGCTAAGGAACACCAAGCTAACCCCGCTGGCCCTAGCAATAAGAGCCTCAAGCGCTAAGGAACACCAAGCTAACCCCGCTGGCCACAGCAATAAGAGCCTCAAGTGCTAAGGAACACCAAGCTAACCCCGCTGGCCATAGCAATAAGAGCCTCAAGTGCTAAGGAACACCAAGCTAACCCCGCTGGCCCTAGCAATAAGAGCCTCAAGCGCTAAGGAACACCAAGCTAACCCCGCTGGCCACAGCAATAACAGGTGCCAATAAACACCACTTAAGTGTTAAACTGTAGATATCCGCGTCTACCTGCAAGGCAGACCAGCAGCACCAGCGTGACAAACTGCCAACTTACACGACATCCCAGCAATTTGTTATTTTAAAAGGAGATCATTTGCCAGCAAACTGAAGCCTAGACCTTTTAAAGTTCTCAATCAAACGCCAATTCCCAGAGATTGATTATTTTCACATTGAAGTTGAGATGTCATATCTTCGTGACTGATATGTCAAAGTACAAGGTGATTTTAACGTTCCGACGCCGTCTTGTCCTGTGGGACAACGATGCGCACACTTACAAAGTGTCAGTGTGACAATGTAGACACACGAAGGATTTTCTGTGAAGAAGAATGTTATTCCAGAGGCGTATGCAATACCAGTGGTACTCCATCTTGACTTGAAAACTCCCATTGACAATCCATCGTGCTTTTTAAGTCTGAGTGTATGTTAAATATTACTGGAAAAAAAAACGAAGGAAAAGTGACGACAGCGATCTGATAATCACCACGCAAGGCCGACAAATCAATGTGTGTAAATATGGGGACTGTTCAGACGGTGGGAGTGTCCAGGGTACCCGTGGTGTGGGAGAACACACTGTGTTGTTACCACAGTGCGTATGGGTATGTTGCGTAACCACTTTGTATCATTTCATGTAAATATGGATGAAAATATGTCACTTTGCACCTGTAGCTTAGTACACACGTCACATATTGCTTGGAACGTAGATAATGTGTCGTATTATCGGTCCCGATACAACGGCTGTGCTGAGGCTTACTTTTGACACATTTAAACACGAGGTCCCGGTAGAAGCTGTTATCATTTGTTATTAGGTTGTTTACTCTAAAATATATCAGAGGAGAAGGGTACACATGACCCAACTGTCCTGTTGCTTCAGATGAATGAAAAAGAAGATACAACTTCATCTCTGCCAATTGTTAATATACTCAAATTGTCTATTTTTTAATGCAAATTTCACCTTTTCTTTTAAACCGTCACCATGTATATTTATTTAAATATTCCTATATTATCATGTCCTTATAAATGACATTCCTCCTTGATAGATTGGGATTCTTGATTTGTCGAAAATCTTAATTACTTCCTTCGTGTTATGAACTATGAAGTGTGATCCGAACACTGTTAAAACTAAATTCATTTCTTAAATGACTTGTTCTCCTTAGAAAGTACAAATGTCCATTTCAAGCACTTGTGAATAGGAAAATGTAATATATTGAGTTATTTACTGTGAATACTGCACGACAGCTTTAAACTTGCACCCTAGCCTATAGGCTGCCTTCATGAGGTGAGGAACTGCACTCATTGGTCTAAATTCAACCTTTTACAGCCTTGGAAAAATACCTTTGTGCTTTATTGCAAACACCAGCGTGGCTTTAGTGCTGTAAGCACACCGCTCATTGATCAACATGATCAACAAGAATGTACAATTGTTTTTTTTTATTTTTACATTTCTAATGATGTGCCTTAAAACTGTTACGATGACCAACACTAAACAATGTTGACCAAACAGCCCGTCACTTACAAAGTGAACGGCCACCCTAGTTTAAGTGGCTTTCCGTCAGCTCAGTGACAATCCAGCAACGTCCATTCTGTTGTGTGTGTGCGTGTGTGTGTGCTAACGTTGAATCATTTCACTCTACAAACACGTGTTGTTTTGACCCTCCTTCAGGCCTGGGCATATATAGTGGACTTTCTTTTTTTGTGTGGTGGAATTGGTTCTTGTTTAGGTTCTTCTTCCCACGTAGCAGGAGAGAAAGAGCGCAAATAAATCACATTGTGACAGAAGCTTCCTCGTTGCTTGCCACGGACCTTTTGTTACTCCAGTATTTGTCGACACCGCTGTATATTCTCTAGACAAGAGCAATAAACATACCACTGCAAAAATCATCTTCCTCGCCCCTTTACCCACGACCCATTTATTCCTGTTCAAGTCATTCCTCAATAAGAAACGCTGCAGTCGTCCAGTCGTTTTCAATGTCAGCTTTATTCTTTTTTTTACCCTTGATAAAAGATACAATATAATACTCATCGCCCGTATCTTATAATCTAATATGAACATTCTAGTGACTTGCAATTTATACATGTTCTCTTCTTTGACATATTTATATTCTTCATTTGTAAAAGGTAAGCATCCTGTGTCCGCTCGCTCTGAACATGAGATTCAAGCACACCGAGTATTCTGGGTCGTCTCAGATTGCGTTGTTTTGTATCAGGGTGACAGAAGTTAAAAAATAAATTAACTACCACAATTCTCCCATGTTCTTTTAGCAGATGGAATCATCCTCCAGGCTACAATATATCTCTGTATATTGCTATATTGTCCTAAAAGAAAATCACCAGATATTTCTTCTGTTTACCTTGGTGATTTAATTCTCATACCCCATTACGTTTTAAAACATAAAATAATATTCAGAGTGACTGGCGAGATTTCCGTGATGATGGAAGGAAAGCAGGTGGCTGGTTTATTTAAGACTGTGTGTGTGTGTGTGTGTGTGTGTGTGTGTGTGTGTGTGTGTGTGTGTGTGTGTGTGTGTAATGGTTTGAACACACAGTGCTGTGATACATTGAGTGATATCTATGTGAAAGAGATCTATGGGCCCAGGGTTCAGATCATTCAGCCTTATAGCACTGGGAGAGGGGGGGGGGGGGGGGGGGGGGGTCGTGGCTTAACATGTTCTATGTCTGTACATATTATTTTACATTGATCGTTTGGTGTGCGAAACCATGCTGATCACACCCACTAGCCATGAGCTTCTCTATATGAAAAGTCAAAACACTGCGTCCACGGTGAATCTACGTCATCGGCTTCCAGAGATAGAGATATATATATATATTTATATAGAGTTGTTTTTTTTTGCATACATGTTAATTGACCGTGAGGGTGCCTGCAGTAAACACGAAGAGAGAGTGTTCTCACACACACACACACACACACACACACACACACACACACACACACACACACACACACACACACACACACACACACACACACACACACACACACACACACACACACACACACACACCAGTGGGCGGCCTTTTCTTGTTCATACGCACAAGAATCAGATGTCAACATTATATTTGGTAGAAGGATTGTGTTTACTGTGTGTGTGTGTGTGTGTGTGTGTGTGTGTGTGTGTGTGTGTGTTTTGCACTTGAAGAGATGGGCATTGAGTTCTTACTGTAGGGAGGGCTTCTTGCCAGAGGGTGGGTCTGTGCGTAGACTCATTGACCGCGGTCACCGACAGGAAAACAAGGGGGTGGGAGACTGAAGTGTGCATTTATTCATCATAATAATAATAATAATAATAATATCATTCTAATAAGGGGAGTAATCTTATTGCACCGGGCAATTTGGGAAGTGTTCCTGTGTCATTCTTTGGAACGTGACCGAGGCGGCGAGTCCTCGAGGAGTGACGTCGCGTCGTCATGACGACGACAACCGCAAGTGTCCCGCACACCCGCAGCGTGACGCCCGCGTTAGGGGGGCCCAACCCCGACCCCACCCACCCAGACCCCCTTCCCCCCCCCCCCCCACACCCTTGTCAGTCCACGTACATGGGGGACATGGGGGAGGTGGGGATCTGATCCAGGATCCGGCAGACGTAGCTGGCGACGTCCACGAAGCGCTCCTCGTACATCAGGATGAACTGGTGCTTCTGGTGAGGGGGCAGAGACACAGGGCGTGAGTGAAGAGCATAGGATGGATGAATGAATGAATGAATGAATGGCTTTAAAAGACGGTGTGGTTGTGGACAGCTGCGCGACCGACGCAGCCCAAATACAAACAACTTGTCTCGACTGCACTAAGAAATGTCTTTAGATGTCAGTTATGGAAACGTCAGTTTCATTTAAATGTCTTTAAATGTCAGTTATGGCAGAGAGGTTTGCGGAGAAAGGTGCTTACCAGGAGCTCCTTGTACTTTGGCCTTTTTGATTCGTCTTTTGTAAGGCTAGGTTTGGAAAGTAAAAACCACAAGAAAAACACAACAAAACAATCAGAAGACAATCCGCACACAACAGCTAAAAAAGCGTCAACGTGAAATGTGCAGGGAGAGGGAGCTACCAGCAGGGGGCAGTGGATTGCATCGCTGCACTGAAGTCAACATGTGAGCGGGTGACACTCACCATAGGTTGACAAAGTTGATGAACTTGGGGGAGAACTCCCTCTCCTCCGAGTTGCTGAGCTGCGGGGGCTCGCCCTTCACCACCTGTGTGAGCTGGTCGAACACGCTGTTCCACTTGGGGTAGGGGAACCTACCGGTGGCCAGCTCGTACTGAGGGGACACACACACACACACACACACACACACACACACACACACACACACACACACACACACACACACACACACACACACACACACACACACACACACACACACACACACACACACACACACACACACACACACGTTTCATCAGGAACCATATCTCAAATCTGTAAAAGATCTGATTATTTAGGTCTGGTTTAATCAGGTTTAATCACACTCTAGAAGAGTGTTCTGGCTCCAGCCGCTGGTGAGACAGCGTCCTACCAGGGTGATCCCCAGACTCCAGACGTCGGAGCGCACATCGTAGCCCTGCCTGGACGCACTGGGGTCGATCCTCTCCGGCTGGAAGCACAACGCAGGCCTATGCATTCATCCCTTCATCATCATCATCATCATGTATTCACGTTATTAAAGGAGCAAAGGGTTCAACGATGACAAACCGAACTCCACTACAACTTAAGATAGACGGTGCTTCATCAATCAAACCACACAGGATGGTGTGGCCGTGCGTGTGCGCATCGTGTGATTGTAATGTTCATTCCCAGGGTCTACCGTCCCTGGGAATGCGGGATCAACAAGATGCTTCAACTCAGTACAATGCATCCCTTCTCATGGAGGCTAAGGCCCGGTCGCCCGTGGACCCGGTCTACTCACTGCCATGTAGGGCCTGCAGCCCGCGTCTCTGGTCTTCGCTATGGAGTCCACAAGCTGCCCACTGATGCCAAAGTCACACAGCTTGATGTTCCCCCTGCGGTCCATGAGGATGTTGGAAGGCTTGATGTCTACCGAAGAGAGGCACGGTCACACAACACATTCATGTCGCACTCCCTCACTCAGTGTCAAACTAAAGCAGGCGAGATTTGTGTCATACTAGGTTGGGATAAATCCACACTTACCTCTGTGGATTATTTTCAAGTATTCTTTTAAGTGGTTCAGTGCTTTAACGGTCTGTTGGGGTAAACACACATGTAAAAAAAAGTTGTGATTCATCCATGTCATCCACTTAAGACGATAAGCACACCATGAATATGTTTACTATACTTTAGAGATTGAATTTACTCACTGCTAATGTGATTTTGCCTAGGATTTCCTCCGGAATGACGTCATCTAAAGCACAATATACATATTTGTAGAATTTGTCGAATGAGGTAGACATAAGCTCCATGCATATCCAACAGTCACCCTGAAAAAGAGAAATGACAAGGGTCAAGTTAGGGAAAATCGTGAAAATGTTATGTGAATGTTTCGCACACATGTCATGTACATTCTAAATACAACACAATTAATACAACTCAACAAAAATGTAGCTGTGTTACTCCAATCGAGACTGAATCTAAATACAAACAGTGGTTAAAGTATAGATATTAAAGAGGTTATAGGCTAACGGAAATGTATGCATTTGCAATGAATGATGATAAATAATGAATATATTAAACCAGGGATATTCAATCTGGCCCCTGGGATGCATTCCATATACCGATGTTTTGTTTATAGTAATATATATTTTTTAAGATTTCTTTTAAATAAACACGCTGGCTATTATGCCATCATAATTAAATGAGCCCAGTCCCTTGATGAAACAGTCTAACATTATTTCTACTTCAGTAATTCTTAGACGTAGGGGGAGGAGGGATGAGGGCGTAGAGGATAGAGTGGTGGTGGTGGAGGAGGAGGAGGGACGAGGTGTAGAGGATAGAGTGGTGGTGGTGGTGGTGGTGGTGGAGGTGGAGGTGGTGGAGGTGGTGGAGGTCACGGAGCGGGACGGACCTCCCTGAAGAGCGCCCCGTAGAACTGGACGATGTAGACACAGTCGCTGCTCCTCATCACCACGTCCAGGTCCATCAGCAGCTGTTTCTGTTCCTTCTCGTCCACCGTGGACCGGATCCTCTGCAGAGACAACGACGTGACAGCAGGTGAGCGGTCACCGATAGGACGGTTTGATATGACGACGTATGTTGAAGGACGCGATAAAGATGTCCATCATTAGATATTTCCCTCCGTCGTTCTGAGCAGAAGGATGTTTTGATGTCCGTGTCCGAGTGAGGGATAAGATCAGTCTACCCCCAGGGGTGTGTGGCGTATGTCATACACAGCGTCGCTCACACCACAACCGTACTAAAAGGGCATCACAAAGTCGCCCTGGGCTGTAACACGCCCCCCTGTTCACTGTTCTAGAACACTCACTCTGGGGGTGGAAGTATTTCCCTGCAATGACATTTCACGACGTGATGTGATTGGTTCGAGATACCTTGGCTCCGGTTCTAGATTCCTGGAGCCGGTTACAAAGAATTTGACTTCCTAAATAAAGCATTGTATAAAACAAACCGTGCAAGATGTACGCTCTCGTCCGTCTCATGAGAGCCTCCCTCCGCCCTGCTGAGCTCCTCACAGCGTGACCCCCGCTCACCTTGACGGCCATGATCTGGCCCGTGGGCTTGTGGACCATCTTGTTGACGGAGCCGTACGCCCCGCGCCCGATCTCCCCCAGGTCCCTGAGGTCCTCCGCCGTGAAGTCGCAGTGCTGCTCCCCGGCGATCTTCAGCTTGCCCGACGACTCGATGCTGTGCGTCCGCAGGCGCTCTCTGCCGCGGGAGACAACGGCGGGAGACGACGGGAGTCGGGGGAGCGCGCGTGGGGAGAGAGGAGGGAGGCAGTGAACGGCAGACCTTAGCCCAGCTAGCAGCTTAGCAGAGGAGAGCTGACATGAGGGGCTACATGTGGTGGATACGCATCGTCACCGATGCCCAAACCGGTTCAATGGATAAAGATTCAAAAGGGAATGTCTTTGGTTTGAACGTCAAGAGCTCCAAATGAAATGAGTCATTTCAGAGGGCATTGATCGACCATGTCAATTAAGGAAATTGAAATCCCTCGAAATTGTAACCATAAATATACACAAATTCAAATGTATTTCAATGTCCTCAGGCAATATGGAACAAATAATCCCGACACGTTCCAAGTGGTTCCAAAAAGACCTGGGAGCGTACTCACATGTGGGGGTTCTTACTCACATGTGGGGGTTCTTACTCACATGTGGGGGTTCTTACTCACATGTGGGGGTTCTTACTCACATGTGGGGGTTCTGGAAGGACGGCGCCGGCGGTGGATGGAGGGGGAGCCGGGCGGCAGGCTTCACGGGCGGGTTGGCAAAGTTGAGCTTCAGGGCTTTACGTTTACCTGAGGGGCGCGGAGAGCTTGAGAAGAGCCGCCACAACACAGCACGACTGCACCCCATAGCAACGTGTTCAACCAAAGCCAAGCCCATGCACCCGTCCAGAACCTTCTACGTTGTAGAGGACCACAAAATGCATCTCAAACACGAGCTCTGTGCCCCGCAGGTGCAGGAGTTCCCAATGTGGCCACATGGCACCACTTCTTATGCTGATCACATGTGCTCTGTATGGGATCAGTGGATCTCTTCTGACAAGGTTCATCAAGGTGGGATCGGCAACAATCGAAGAAATCGCTAAACTATTGGTCAAATGACATGTGAATAATTTAGCGATTGATCCCACTGTCTAATGACCCTGAGCCAGCGAGGACTCAGTCAGAGCCGTCAATTTAACTCAGCATTTTAACACCATAGATTGCCTCAATGTTAATTATTAACATTTTCCAATTTGATTTGACCTGACCATTTGATTATGTTCCCATGGGCTTTAAAGGGAATAATAATAGTCGTCATTATGAATAGACAATAAGCATGCCTCCAGCGCATGTCCACATAGCGTAAGATGGCACAAGGTTTTACATTGGGAATCCCTGCATTAACCACTTCCACTGAAGACAAATGCACTGAACCACATCGTTCAGACGGGGAACCAACCATTTAAAAAGAGACCAACGTGACCCAACACTTGATTATCCCCTCAGCCAATAACAGGTACAAGCATTGAGTCGGTTGTTTCGTCGTCCCCTTGTACATGCCCCGGTGGTACACCACCCAAACACCCTTTAAGCCAAAGTGCAACACCAGATGGACAGACTCCTCCAGCCTTCACTACGCCTGCTTTGGTCCGAGGTTACACAGCAAACACAGACCGCCCCACTACCAGAGCACCGCACAGGCTGCGGCAATAGCGCAAAGTGGCCTCCTTTTGTCAATTCATCCTGGGCCACGTCCCCACACAACAGTGTGAAGGGGAGACATATATGCATGGCAACAATGACATGAGTCATGTTGCTAACCAAAATGAGGCAGCCACACTGGTGAATGACCGAAAACCACTTTGGACTATTGCGCTGTACCCACCAAAGGGATAGGGTGTCCTGCTATGTGTGCAGGTTCTAGAGCTTACTTTGGGGCACTCCAGACAGGCTTATCTGAATCCCTGAGGTGAAGGAAAAACAATTTACTAACACTGTCTTCGGGCTTGTGTCAGTCAAGGGATAGACAGTGTTTGTCATTTCAAACGACGACAAACACTCCCAAAATGGGTTCCTTGTTGAAGAATGAATGCATGATAGGTTAGAAGGGACTCAATGCCTCATGTGTTCACTGTTCTGGTCTGTGTGCACCCCTTCACAGCTTGGTTTGAGGAGGATATATTAAGAAAAACACATTAAAGTTAATTTTGTATTACAGAAAACAAATTTGACCGACCAGAATCCTATATACCAATACTGGAAGGTTTTAAAACTGTATACATAAAAGAACATGCAGAGAATATTGTAATACAAATTTGGTAAGAATTACCAAATTTTATTATACAAGTACAAATATTCTATACATATAATATACAAATACAAACCATAGGTATCCACAGATATACTGTGAATACCTAATGAAAATAAGAGATGGATGGAATATATGTAAATCACAGTAAAACTTGTAGAAATAATATACGTTGAATACCTGTTTCATTTTGACATCTCCAGCACGTGTTGGATTCTGCAAGGTTAAAAAAAAAAAAACATTTGATACTAGAAATATGTAACAGTTCATATTTCTATACATGTTGGTCAAGTGAATTGTGTTTAAAATGGCTGTTGCAATGTGCCAACACTCTACAAGCGTAAAATGCATAAAAGAGGCTTTAATTAATGTCAGGTCACACGGTATAAATGGACATATAAAGTCTACTGTGCACTTGTGTGAGTGAATAGATCCCGCTGATTATACTGACAGGGACAGTGGATATAGATATTTTTTGTAACCCACAGAAGAAGATTCACAATGTTTGTACCCCGATCGTCAAATATTTGGTACTTGGGCTTCGTAAAATTATATCCACACAGATATTTTCCAATCCACAGATACACTTTTTTTTTTTTCTTGGGTCTTGTAAAAATATATCCACACTCACTTTCAGAACATAATTTTACATGAACTAGTCTATACGCAACTGTAGATGGTGATATGAATATCAAAGGAAGTTGTTACACCCAGAATACAATTTTCATTGTGTATAACACAATCAACAAATACAATATACTTCTGCTTTGAAAGACGATATCCACATGAATATTTCACAATCCACCAACAATTGCATTTTTTTTTTTTAAACAATTGCATTTTTTTTGTGTGTTTTGTAAAATAATATCCACACTCACTTACAGAACTGAATTTGAAACACAAACTATTCATTACGCATTTGTGGCTCTCGTAGAGTTTTGTGAAATGTGTACCGCCACCAGTTGTCTATATGTTGTCACTGTTGTACCACCGAGTGGATTTCAGAGAATATACGTTTTGATTTCACAGATCTACCCTAGAGTTCGGGGGGAAAAACTTTAAACTAGCAATACTTCTCAGTAAGAAGATTATGAATAGGTTTCTAGGGCTGTACCTAACAGTCGACCAAACGTTAGTCGATGACAAGAGTCTCAGTCGACCAAGTTTTCATTGGGTTGCAGAAAAAAAAAAAAAATATATATATATTTTTTTTTTAACTGTCAAATCATACTAATCAAATCATACTAATTATGATATGCACGGCAGAGTATGACGCACAGAGAAATGTGTCCTCTGCATTTAACCCATGACCCAGTAGGAGCCCAGTCTACTGTGGGAGCAGTACGCAGCCGTACAGCAGCGCATTGGGGAACATTCGGGAGCTGCGCCGTTGTCGTTAAAGT
This sequence comes from Micromesistius poutassou, assembly GCF_964030765.1. Classification (NCBI taxonomy): domain Eukaryota; kingdom Metazoa; phylum Chordata; class Actinopteri; order Gadiformes; family Gadidae; genus Micromesistius; species Micromesistius poutassou. Next base: position 575,881 of record NC_140291.1, on the reverse strand, counting down.
TATGTCGGGCAAGAAATCCTCCAAAGTGTGGGATCATCTCGAGCGTGTAAAGGACGACCCAAAGAAGGTGACATGCAAACTCTGCAAGCAAAGATTTGCATATCATTCGTCTACATCAAACATCGTCTTATCATCTGAAACATGTAAGTAGCTAACGTACGCTAGGTTAGCATAGCATATTAACGTTATTATGCTAAATAATTAATGGCCTAATTAACGTTAACAAATTGCAAAGTTAAGGCTATATGCAGCTAAATAAATATATTGCCATGCGCTATAGGCTTATCCAAGTGTTTGTGGGGACTGGAAGGTAAATTACCTTGCTTACTGCATGTTTAACTTCATGTGCATTTCACTCCATAGGCGCCACGATACTGCGAAGCTGACTCCCCAGCCTCAACTTCATCTTCGCGGCCGACATTGACTCAGAAAACTCTGGTTATGAGACCCTCCCTTTCCGAGAGAACAGAGAGACATAACGGAACGCATAGCGGATTTCGTTGTGCTTGATATGAGACCAGTCAATATCGTCAGCGGTGAACATTTCAAGCAATTGGTCAAATTCCTCGAGTCAGGGTCCAACGTTCCCAAACAAGACACCGTAATGCACAGCATAACAAGCAAGTACAACATGACTAAAGAATTTGAGGAAAATTAAAAGTTGTACAGCAGTCAGCTTCACAACAAACATATGGACCTCTGACCAGATGGAGGGTTACATGACAGTCACTGCACACTTTATTTCTGAAGATTGGCGACTACATTCATTCGTGTTGGAAACAAAAGTGTTGGAGGTGAGCCACACAGCTGCCAACATAGCGGAGCGACTCAGTGAAGTGATGAATTTGAGAGTGAGGAATTTGAGATTCCTGCAGAAAAGAGGGTCGGAGTCGTACATGACACTGCTGCGTGTTGTGCACTGAACTACTGTCTAAGCCGTCCCGGGGTAATGTCCAGGGAGTTTGTTCGTGAGGGGCACACTGCAGTTGTGAGTCAACGCGGCTCTGAAACAAGATCCGATCTGTCGAACCACTGCTGCTGGCTGATGCCTCGTGGGGCATTTCAATAAAAGTGCCAAGGCTACAGCAGCTGTTACTGAGAAACAACAGCAACAGAAAGTGGCTGTACACAAACTCATCCAAGATGTCTCGACACGATGGAACTCCACGTACTCCATGCTGGAGCGACCTCCTGGAGCAGAGGTGGCCGGTTACAGCTGTGCTTCCAGACCCCGGTACCACCCAACGGTCTGACCGAGATCTAGATCTCACAACTGCCCATTGGAGGACAGCGGAGGACATCGTCTCGGTGCTGAAGCCTATGATCACCCTCACCGAGCTGCTCTCACAGGATGTAAATGCATCTGTCTGCCACGCTGCCCATGCTAATAAATATGAAGAGACGCCACCTGTTGCTGCGAGGTGAGGACAGCACTACCGCGAAAAGCACTGAAGGGAAAACTAACCGAAGAAATTGACAAGAGATGGGAGCTCACAGGGAGTCTCGAGACCAGCAGCATATACATCCAAGCTGCCGTCCTTGACCCACGTTTTAAGAGCTTGTCATTCCTTGATGCAGAGAAACGGGACCAGGCATACTTGACGGTGTCGGATCTGGCTGAGAGTTTATCTCCAGCTGTAGCTGCTCAGAGAGAGGATCGTGACAGCAGTACAGAGGAAAGTGAGCCCGGCAAGAAGAAAAGGGAAAAGCAGCAGGAAATATCCACGCTGATGGCTACCGATAAAGAGGAGCAGACGGAAGGAGAGAACAATGAAATGAAGACATACTTGGAGGGCCGAACAAAGGTTGATTCTGGGCCACTGACATGATGGGGAAAAAATGATGACCTCTATCCTAAGCTTGCCAGAGAAGCTAAGCGCGTGCACTCCATCCCTTCCACGTCCACGCCATCGGAGGACGCGTCTTCTTGAAGCCGGGCTTCATTGTGAGCGAGACACGGAGCTCACCTCTCCACACAACGTTGACAAACTCATGTTCCTTTCTCATAATATGAGAAGACTGAGATCGGAGGAAAAGAACCCTGACACTGAGTGAGTCAGGTAGTAGCCTAGCCTAACAGCCTATAATAAACACACCTTTGTTCAGTTTGTTTGTTTATGGGCTATAGGTTAAATGATCATTCGTTTGGCCTGTTGTGAAAAACTAAATGTGTGTTAATGTTAATGTTTGCATTCTGACCTCCAGAAATAAATGGAAAGTTTTCATTCCACGTTGAGGCTACTTCTCCGTAGGCCTGTTTGTTTTTGCACTGATATGTGTGTGCGCTTGTAAATTTATTATTTTATTTATTATTTTTAAAGGCTCATTATTACGGTTTTGTATTGCTCTGTAATGTAGCACAGTGTTAACAATGTTACTTATAAAAACCAAACCTCAAACCATTTTCTGATGCCCCAAAAAATATATATATAAAAAATAATAATAATTATTATTATTATTATTATTATATCATAAACATGCAACGACTTGGCTTGTACTAGTCGACTAGTCGACTAGCAAAATCTTTGGTCGGGGGCAGCCCTATAGGTTTTCAGCCTTCACATTGAATATGTACTATTGTATAAAATACTTAATAAAAGTAAAAGTTTTTTCCTTGTCTTCCTTTGTAAAAATCAAGCTATGAAACTCTTCTTTTGTGACTTAATAAGTGAAGACAGCATCACTTAAACCTGCCTAACGCCACCTAGAGGTGTGTGATATGTACTACTGCCACATTCTACAGATCAGCTGCGGTACACATTGGAAACAACTCTACGAGATCCACAAATGCAAATTGACTAGTTTGTGTGTCAAATTATGTTCTGTAAGTGAGTGTGGATATCTTTTTTTATGCATTTATGGATCGTGAAATATTTGTGTGGATATCATTGTACAAAGCAGAAGTATATTATATTTGTGAATGTGAATTATATTAAGTGTGCTTTGATATGCATATCGCCATCTACAGGTAATTGCTATGCACTCAACCACGTTCTACAGAACGTTTGATTTGACTAAAATGCCAATAAATGCCAATAGACACATGTTCACATAGTTCACATGTCAGATCATGTTCTGAAAGTGAGTGTGGATGTATTTTTACAAGACGAAAGTAAAAAAAATAAATGGGCACTTGTGAATCGTGAAATATATGCGGGGCAATCATTTTACCAAGCATAAGTACCACATATTTGAGGATCGGGGAACAGGCAATGAGAAACATCTTCACTCGGTTACACATATGTAAGTCCCAATAAAAACTTTCATAAGACAGGGCCTTTTCAGCTGTACACCCAACGTCCAGTGTGGTAAATTGCGATGCAAGGACGTTGTTTTCAAAGAAACAGCCCACCACCACATACTACCAGCAATATATGTGTAATGAGTCTGTAAAAAAAATCTGTATGCACCAAATCCAGTTCAATACAGTGCAACACTACAGGCCCACCGATTGTGCTACAACTCTGGGCTACAGCATCACTGCTAACCAGGTAGCCATTAATATCATGGAGCTACCAGCTACGTTCTGCAGCAATTCCGTGGTCCTGTTTTTATTCGTGTGTCACAACGGAGACATCTGCGCCTACCTTGCATGCTACTGCTCACTGTGGTCAGGTTGTGTGTCTTGGTGTGAAAGTGTTGTGGTCCTGCTGTGCTGCTGGGGCTTGTTGAGTTGCTGTTGGGACAGGGAGTCGCCATTGTTGTGTTTGCTTTCAGCAGCGCTCGGGCTGCAATGCAGAGAGCAAACTTCGCCCTATCTCCGGCTCTGAACGGGATACCGCAGCGCCAGGAGGATAAGAGAGGCTCATGGGTTGTAGCGTTATCCCGGTCTAACATAACTCTATTTCCGGTTTCTTGCAACACATGCGCTATGTACGCCAGTTCAGAGTCCCCGGAGCGAGTTGGATAAGATCATGACAAGGTAACAGCACCAGGACATGGGGAATGAATATGGAGGTTTTTTTTTTACGAATTATTTCACAAAGCTCACACCGTTTTATGTTACGGAAACGGATATACTCATGTCACTGAAAGTCCCACCCTCTTTCTCGCAAATAACGGTAATGGGGACCATCGCGTTCCAGGCGTTCCATCGTGAGATCAGAACGCCTGGGAACGAGGTTACTGCGCCAGTAGATCGCAGTGGTACCATACAGCCACGTATATGGTGCCGGCGGTGAGTCACCGAAGATACGACGTAGAATCTATGGAGAAATGAGAGGTTGACCTGGCTGTCGTGACTCGTGACCATATAAATGTTAGTCATGACGAGAACGATAAGCCATGGAGGAGATAGTCAACCTCAGTTGCCAGGCGGACTTGAAACATAAAACTAACGTGGCAGGTTGGCCTGGTTACTTTAAATGCCGCCACGCCACGCCACCCCAATGGTGAAGGGTACATGTTCAGCCCATGCATGTAGTGTCTAATGTATAAGAGCGCAATCATTTTTTATTTCATTTTATTTCAAGAACCAAATCATAACTTACTAATAAATAATCGATATTTGCTTTAGAGCCATTGAAATACCTGCTTGCTCACTTTTAAATAATATCACACCCTGGTCTGACAGCTATTCTATTCACCCACTCTCTATTCTACAGTTAGAATAGAGAGTGGGTGTTCATACTGAGCTGAAAGCTGTTCTATTCACCCACTCTAACTGTAGGAGGTTGAGGTAGAAAAACAATGTTTTTGTGAATGTCAAAGTGAACTGAATGATCCAGATTGGTTGAAAAATACACACACACACCGATTTAGTTTCTCTATAATTACGGGGTAATCCTTTTATCAACGTGTATATGTTAGGCCTTTGATTTCTGCAGAATGATATTGTCCAATACAATCTCTGATCCAATGCAGTAGTGTTGTCTCTTTATTATATGCCTTGAAAAAAAAAAACATTGTACAATCTACTAACTCATTGTTTCACATTAAAGATTGTTCAAGTCACCCAAGATTGAATATTTCAAAACACAATAAATATCATAAAAAACAAAGGATATAGCCTTGCATATCAGTTCAAACAAATTCCCAAAGCAGCACCTTGAATCTCTTTTCGGCGATCGTAGCGCACAACAGAACGTGTGGCAATTCTATTCCCGCTATATATATTATCATCAATAAAACAAAATAAAATCTATATTATTAAAGCCTTTTTTCGTATTGCGGACCTCTCCCCGACAAGAGTCTCACATGATCTGCGTCTCGTCCGGCGGCCACGAGAACAGCAGCAGCCTGTCCGCCGTGCGCCCGCTCCCCTTCAGCAGCATCCGGTCCTGGTACACCCAGACCGTCCCGAAGGCGTCGCTCTCCGGGGGCGTCTCGATCACCCCCTCCAGGGTGAGGTGGTGCACGCCCGAGTCCCGGTCGTGGTGGTAGCCCCCGTTGTGGTCGTGGCCCGCCATGAAGCACACCACGCAGCCGTGGGCCCCGATCAGGGCCAGCACGTCCTCCGAGTTCCAGGCCAGGCAGATGGGCTCGGTGGAGAGGGGGTGCACCGGGAGGTGGCCTGGTTGAAAGGACACACGCGCACGCGCACGCACACGCACGCACACACACACACACACACACACACACACGACCAGTCATAGCTCTTTCCACTTTTTATCAGGTGGGCATTTAGTGTCATTTATTTGAGCATATATTACCAAGAAGCGAGTTTCACCACTTACTGACGATGAGGACCCTTTCGTCATTCTTGTCAGACAGCGACAGCACTCCGTCCAGCCAGTTCAGTTGGTCTCTACTGAACCCTCCGTTGAACTTTACAAATTTACGCTTAATTCCTTCCTCGGCTGAATTGAAAAGACAACACATTGTACAGTTAAGCTCACTTAGAACGAAGACACGCTCTGGCATATATGTCTCCACTCTCCACTAATAAAGAAAACAGAAATAGAAAGTGTACACACACCTGGGGGGTGGTTCAGGTCCTCATTGCTGTTGTGCTCTTTTAAAATATTCAGTGCATTGTTATATTGAACACTGGACACAGTCCTTCCCAGAACACTCACATCATAAGCATCCAGCACCACAATTTTGAACTTAGGAGTCGGGTTGAAATGGTAGGCATATATGTCGCCAGTGCGTGGTCCCCCGCCTCCGCTGTCACAGGGAGGCGAACTGTTCAGCTTGGACTTCATCAGTGTGTCCCTGGTGAAGTTGTAAAACTCGTGATTCCCCCATACGTGGTGGACCTGGGCAGGACAGGTGCTCAGCTCCCTCATCACGGTGTCCAGGGCCTGGTCTGACGAGTCATGCTGCTTGTTGAAACCGTCAATGATGTCCCCCAGCTGGAGGATGAAGCTGGGTTTGACAGCGGCTCTCGACCAACTTTCACTGGCGTTCCGCAGCAGCTGGAGGCTGCTCCTGTAGTAGCGTCTCTGGGTGCGGGTGTAGTTAAAGCCGTCGTCGATGTCCGCGTATTGAATGTCGGCGATCACTCCGAATGTAAACAGTGGGACATCCTCGATGGGACAACTTTCCATCGTTGCTCCAGTGTTGTGAATGGTGTTGCCCGACTGCGCTCTGTATGCAGGTCTGTAAAGGAAGCTGGCTATACTGTCTGAGTAGCCCCTTAATTTATTGACATTTCGAAAGCAAGAAGCCAGCTCCTCCGTCCAAAGCGGCAGTGTAAAGTCAAAAGATAATAGTTTTGCAGTCTGACGTATGGAAATTCGCTGTAAGTTCCGGCCGGTGTCACTTTGTCATGAGAAGGAACCTTTAGCGCGTTAAATGCGCATACACGCAATACCAGCGCAACACAGGAGTGTTGCGCTGGTATTGCGTGTATGAAGGAACTATACGTACTGTTTTGCACTTACACGTTTAATACAAACACCATGGGAAGCTTTTATCTAATGCACGTAGGCCAACAGCTTATAGACTGATGCAGGTTGATACTGCTCACTGTGTTTCCAAAATTATCTTTCTGTCCAGGACCTGTATCCTGTCGGAAAGTTATTGATGCCCAAAAAAAAAAAATCGTACAAATTCTATAAGTAAATAATAATTAGAAGCTCAAACGTCTAAATTATCCCTTACAAAATCGAAATAATCCTATTTATGAGAAAATAAATTGTAAATATTACATTAACAGCAATGTTCTATTTGATTAGCTGCAACTACGTACTGATTGAAATTCTTTACATATCCATCAACATCTAGAGTTACATGTAATAGTGACTACTTATTTACGATTTCTTGTCGTTTGCATGGTTTGGCCAGCGAGAAGGGATCTTTGAAGGCAGAAAGCTTAATTTGTTAGCGAGAAGCGTTTTGATTGGCTGCAGGCTGCAGTCTAGAGACTACTCCCCCGTCCCCCGTACGTCAGACACGCCCTCAGTCATCCATCAACGGACGTGCAGTGTGAACGCGAATGTTAGAGGTAATTTAAAAAAAACTTGAACCTATGCAGGCAATAGCATTGAGAACATCTGGATTAGGTGGTGCAAAGAAATCAATGGACAAAGATGTCACCTCAAAAGACCCTGTCCCAATCATTACATTTGCACAGTGTAACAGACATTGTAAATCATATCTAAAGAAAAAAAATATTACATACCAGGCAACATAAACATAGCCTAGCCAAGTAGCATACACCTTGAACTAGCCATTGCATGAAGAAAGACTGCCGACAATGTATTTACATGCTTTGAAAATCTTTATTCACAGAATACTTAAAAACTTTAGCCTGGAAAGAGGTGCATCAAGTAAAAGTACAAGTGGACAAAGTGGAAGGGCTACGGAGAAGTTACTTCAGTTCAATGGTGGACGCCATTGTCAAGGTCGGTGGTTGAAGACTGGTGGGTAGTACAATGGTGGGCCGTAGAATTCTTGGGGATACTGTTGAAAATTAGCTATTTTAGGCTTGATAGGTTGCTTCCTAGCTGGCTTTTTAGCTAACTTCCTAGCTACCTTCCTAGCTAGCTTCTTGGATGGCTTCTTGGTTAACCAGGGAGGAAGCTGTAACCCCTGTATGAGCGGAATGAGCCCAGCAGCGTTAGCTAGTGAAGGATTAGTCGTCTTGGGCGGCTCCGTTGTCGTGGGCGGCTCTGTTGTCGTGGGCGGCTCTGTTGTCGTGGGCGGCTCCGGCGTCGTCGTCGTCGTCGTCGTCATGGGCGGCTCCGGCGTCGTAGCGAGTTCAGTCTTGGATGGCTCGTGATGCCCCACTCGGTGTCCATAGTGATAATAGTTGAAGGGAGGAATCAGAGGCCACTGGTAACGTGGATAGGACAAGACACCTGGATCTTGTCCCGGCTGACCATTTGTGCTTGGATTTCTTGCTGGCATATAGGGATATACTACATGTCCATATGGATAGTTGTTGAAGGCAGGAATCATAGCCCACTGGTTGTATGGATAGGGCAAGTCAGCTGGTTTAGAAGCAGGTGGAATATTTTCATGTGGGTTTTTAGCTAGCACCTCTTTGGGTGGTGTTTGCGGTGCAGTCGCGGGCTCTTGATGCACTACTTGTTGTCCATATGGATAATAGTTGAAGGGAGGAATCCTAGCCCACTGGTTGTATGGATAGGGCAAGTCAGCTGGTTTAGGGGACATTTTAGCTGGCAGCTCTTTGGGTGGCGTTGGCGGCGTAGTCGTGTGCTCTAGTGTAGTAGAGCGGTCAATCTTGGACGGCTCTTGATGCACTTGGCCATATGGATAATAGTTGAAGGGAGGGTACCACTGGTACTGTGAATAGGGCAAGTCAGCTGGTTTAGAAGCAGGTGGAATATTTTCATGTGGGTTTTTTGCTGGCAGCTCTTTGGGTGGTGTTGGCGGTGCAGTCGTAGGCTCTTGATGCACTACTTGTTGTCCATATGGATAATAGTTGAAGGGAGGAATCCTAGCCCACTGGTTGTATGGATAGGGCAAGTCAGCTGGTTTAGGGGACATTTTAGCTGGCAGCTCTTTGGGTGGCGTTGGCGGCGTAGTCGTGGGCTCTAGTGTAGTAGAGCCGTCAATCTTGGACGGCTCTTGATGCACTTGGCCATATGGATAATAGTTGAAGGGAGGAATCCTAGCCCACTGGTTGTATGGATAGGGCAACTTAGCTGTTTTAGGGGACATTTTTGCAGGCAGGTCTTTTGGCGACACAGGTTCTGCCGGATGCATTTCTTTTATCTGGCAGGAGACCATGATATGCTTTCTTTGCCAAAGCATTGGTAGGATGTAGCTTCCATCCTGTTGAGAAAATACACACATGTTATTTGGAGAATTAGAAAAAGGATAAAGCAAGTGTCAGGTCATCAGCAATTCATATTACCTCTTGCATCATTGTACAGCCGTCATATGAAGCCACCATTACAAGTCTTAGATTGTTTTGACTGATCGAGTAGCCACAGGCTTCAGGGAGCTGGGTCAGGGGAAGCGGTTTGGCATTTTCTGCAAAGACAACAGTTCAATACATAACTTCTAGGCAATGGCTTTTTAACATGTAGTTCAAGTGTGCAATACAATCTCACTTTGGACCAGTTGCAACTGTGACGCTTGTGGCTCCCTTGCTATGAGCTTCATCTGGTTAGTGGCACATTGCACTGACAGTGCCATCTGCTCCCATTGTACACTGGAATCATCTTGGAACCACCCTTTAAACAAAGCCGATAAATGGGATTGAAGATCTTATTTACACATGCACATACTGCATAATGGAATCCAGACAAATATGTACATACTTTACTCAAAATAAATGAGGTAATTAAGCAATACAAACGATGAATCCCCACCGGCTGAGTCTCCTTGATAATCAATGTCATCTTCTGCAGAGGAACTCTGCCCCTTCTCAAAGAAGTTGCCAAACAAAATCTTTCCTTCACAACCAATTTGTTCATTTCTGCCAAGTGCTTTTCTCAAATTGTACGACTTTGTCAGAGGTGCTAAACAAACTATAAGAAAAGCTGAAGTAAAGTTCCAACTATGCCTCAATGTAGCCTTCCCTTTGTGTGCCATAGTGCTAAAACACACTACTAGTACTGGTGGTGGTAGTACTGCTGCTGCTTCTACTATCAAGTGACTGAGGGCTACACACATCTTTATTGTTTTTACACAGCTGTGGTAATGACCAAACCGACCAATCGGCTGATCAATAGGCCTTTTTCACAGCAGGGTAAACACAGGTGTAACTGATAGAATTTATTATGGTCCTGATATCACGGCCCTGGCCAACCTATATGAGGGCTGGAGTTGATTAGTCTTTTATACTTAGGAAGGTTCCTAACTGAGTGAAATGACCTGGAAGTAGCTAAGTGGCAAGCAACCATGATAAGAGCTGTTCAAATTTTCTAAATAATAAGGAAAAGTGCTTCAATGCGTTCTTTCTTATCTCCTTTAGCATTTGATGCACTGGACAATATTTAGGAAAGGAAAGGAGATGAAGCCGTCCCAAAATCCAACATGACCGACAATTATTTTACACATGCACACTTTAAAATGGTACCTTGAACCTTAATGCGATTCATTGATTTATTGTTGTGGTACTGTTACGACCCACCACAGCAGTACAATACAAACCTCTCCTTTTGCTGTCTTTTGTTTAAAGGGGGTGGGGGGGGCGGTTCTATACTGAAGAGTTTGGTGGACATGAGTTGTCAGCAGTGCCAGATGGGACTGAAGATAGTGCTACCCCCATGCCAAAATAGTTAACAATCTTCGTCACAGATGCTTATGAAGACCATTGTATGGCTTGAAGTTCTGTGGATGGCTGAGTTGATTAGGTGTGAAACATATCAACTCAGAGAAATGAGGGGTAGTTGGGAAATTCAATTTTAAATGTATGTTTTTACATGGTTATGCAGAGAAAAGTAAAGTGTAAAACAAAGGCGCTTGGGAATTTTAGAGGGGGATTTTCTAACTCCTCGACTGGCCCGCTTAGCCCCTCTACTCTAGCCCCGGAATGCATGTTTGATGTATGTTTGACTACATCCCCAGGCGCAGCTTATGCATACAGTACATACAGTAAAAACGTTCTTCTTAGACCTGGTTACAAGGCCCCCCCCCCCCCCCCCAACAATACCACCCTCGGACCCTGTTATAATGTAAGCATTATAAGACGCTACAGAGTCTCACTCCGGCCAAAAGCCCAAAGTTGGCAACCCTGTTGATGTTTGCTTACTTTATTTGATTAGCACAATGAAGCTAGAGCCAAGAAAAACCAACAACCAACAAGCGCAAGACAAGTTTACATTTAATAACTTGAGTGCCGCTGAGACATGAGTTGATCATCACATTCCTCTAACGTTGAGGTGAAGACGGGTCAGACTGTTGTTTCTGGACCGCCAGAGGTCAGGTTCCCTGGCAGTGACTGGTAGCGGGGTCCCCTCGCTGGCTGGTTCCCTGGCTGGTTAGTTTCCTGGCTGGTTGGTTCCCTGGCTGGCTGGTTCCCTGGCTGGCTGGTTCCCTAGCTGGTTGGTTGATTCCCTGGCTGGCTGGTTCCCTGGCTGGCTGGTTGGTTCCCTGGCTGGTTGGTTCCCTGGCTGGCTGGCTGGTTCCCTGGCTGGTTGGTTCCCTGGCTGGCTGGTTCCCTGGCTGGCTGGTTGATTCCCTGGCTGGTTGATTCCCTAGCTGGCTGGTTCCCTGGCTGGTTAGTTTCCTGGCTGGTTGGTTCCCTGGCTGGCTGGTTCCCTGGCTGGCTGGTTCCCTAGCTGGTTGGTTGATTCCCTGGCTGGCTGGTTCCCTGGCTGGTTGGTTGGTTCCCTGGCTGGCTGGTTGGTTCCCTGGCTGGTTGATTCCCTAGCTGGCTGGTTCCCTGGCTGGTTAGTTTCCTGGCTGGTTGGTTCCCTGGCTGGCTGGTTCCCTGGCTGGCTGGTTCCCTAGCTGGTTGGTTGATTCCCTGGCTGGCTGGTTCCCTGGCTGGTTGGTTGGTTCCCTGGCTGGCTGGTTGGTTCCCTGGCTGGTTGGTTCCCTGGCTGGCTGGCTGGTTCCCTGGCTGGTTGGTTCCCTGGCTGGCTGGTTCCCTAGCTGGTTGGTTGGTTCCCTAGCTGGTTAGTTGGTTGTGTTGATTTCTTCTATGGTTGGTTCCCTCGATGGTTGGTTGGTTTGTTGGTTGGTTGGGTTGGACCTCCTTTAATTTTTGTTGGGATTTGGTTCTTGGCAGAGCTGGAATCAAGAACAAAACATAGTCCTCTTTTGCATGTTAAGTATAAATTCATTGTTAATTGTCTCATATAAACACTTTTCATGATGACTATTGTTAGTAGTCCTCCTGTTTGAGGGCCATGTATTCTACTGCTATAGGATGCAGTACTAGTTGTATTACCTGGGTGGACGTTCAGCTTTCCACAAGTACAGCCATGGGCCAGCCATGTGACTGGACGAAGGGGCTAGGAAACCTACTAGAGGGGCTAAGGACCACAGTACAGGGGCTAGGGGGGCCAGAAGAGAGGCTAGAGACCCCAGTGGAGGCGCTATGGGGGGCCAGTGGAGGGGCTAGAGACCCAGTAGAGGAGCTAGAGACCCAGTAGAGGAGCTAGAGACCCAGTAGAGGAGCTAGAGACCCAGTAGAGGAGCTAATGGGGGGGCAGTAGAGGAGCTAATGGGGGGGCAGTAGAGGGGCTAGGGGGGGCAGTAGAGGGGCTAGGGGGGGCAGTAGAGGGGCTAATGGGGGGGGCAGTAGAGGGGCTAATGGGGGGGCAGTAGAGGGGCTAGGGGGGGCCAGTACAGGGGCTTGCGGGGGCACTAGAGGGGCTTGAGACCCCAGTAGAGGTGCTAGGGGCAACAGGAGTGGGGCTAGGGGCAACAGTAGAGGGTTTACGGAGCCCAGTAGGGGGGCTAGGGAAACCAGTAAAGGGGTAAGGCCCCCCAGGAGAGAGGATAGGGACCCCGGGAGAGGGGCTAGAGATCCCAGAAGAGGGGCTGGGGACCCCACTGGAGGGACTAGGGACCCCAGTATGGGGCCCCGAGGGGCTAGGTGGGGCAGTGTCGGGGCTAGGGACCCCACTGGAGAAGACCCCAGTGGAAGGGTTAGGGACCAGAGGACAAAGGCTAGGGGCCACAGCAGAGGGGTTATGGAGCCTGGTCGAGGGCCCTGACGGGAGAGGGGGGGCCTTAGAGGACACAGAGCTGTAGGCGGGGGGGACGGGGGGAGCCGTGGGCCCCTGCAGAATCTGGAGGATCACGGTGATGTCCGCCGCCACGCGAGTCTCAAGCCTGGAGGAAAACAAGGAAAACACAGTGTCCTAAGCAACGGATACGATACAGATAATGTATCATATATGTGTCATAACTTTTCATCTTAAAACATAATTGCATAATTGTCGATATGTATAGTGGCCTTTTTGCAGAGATTAGAAGCCACTTTAGGAGCAGGGTAGACGACGCGCAATCCAAAACCAAAGTAAAGCAATCTGATTCGAAGTTTAAACAAAAATGCTTTATTAAATAAAGCTTCAAACTAAAATGATTTGTCTTGTTGATTATACTTTAAGGCAAGGCAACTTTATTTATATAGCACTTTTCATACACGAGGCAGACTCAAAGTGCTTCACATATAAACATTGTCATACAATAAAAATAAAATAATAGATGAGTGAAAGAAAAAAATGAGTAAACAAACATTTGCGGTCAAAAAACTGTCCCGCTTCTCCGTCTCACTCTCGTTCGTGTCACACATTCCCGCAGGTGAATTAAATCCCTTGCAATGCAATAATAGAACTGACCTATGGGGGGAGCCAGACAGAGTACAAACTCAATTTAACCATAGTTATATCAATTATTATTATTTCCATTCCATTATTGCCATATTTCCATTATGGCTCCAACAATATGCTTCACAGCAAAAAAAAACAACTGTTTGCACAAAGTCTGTGTTTATTCACCTGTTGAGTTGAGATTGCAACACTTCCACTCTGGAGCCCAGGTGTGTGTCCCCCACAGTGTTAGGGTGAGGGTTAGGGTGAGGGTGAGGGTGAGGGTGAGGGTGAGGGTTAGGGCTGCGTGAGGGCCGCGGCCGGCTGCTGCCCTGCAGAGACTGTCTGTCGGGCCAGAAGTGGAACATCCCAGGCCTGTTTACGGAGGAAGCTGGAAAAAGAGACGGCCTCGTTATTAAAGGTCCCATGACACGCCACCAGGTGTGAGTGTGATTAGCCGCTACAAGCCGTTTTGAAAATCTGCCTCTTCTGACACCACAGGTGGGCGTGTCCACCTAGATGTGTGACGGACAGATGAGCAACCTTTGCTACAGTCCACTGGGCGGGCTGGTGGACTGATCTACCCAGCACACATCTAGGTGGACACGCCCACTTGTGATGTCAGAAGAGGCAGATTTCAACATGGCTTGTAACGGCTTATCACTCACACACCTGGTGGTATAATAAGTCTCCTTTAAGTATGAATCATCAAGTTGGAAATGGTCCATAAACGAGGTTCACAACTGTGCCGACCTGTGTCCAGCGTGGGCTCCGCCCCTACGGGGGAGCTGCCAGGGGGCAGGAGTCTGTCCGCAGCGGAGGCCCAGTCCGACCTGACTTTTTCCGAAGGGTGCAACTTGGCGCCCGGTGTGAGGGCCTCTCTCAGGTCCTCAGTGGAGCGGGAGAGAGAGGAGCCGCTGCACGCTTGTGGCGCAGAGTGACGCTGGCCGATCGAATGGAGTGGAAACGAGTCGTCATGGTCGATTCCATCTGGACACCGGCCGAGGAAAAGTATTGATCGATCTCTGTTATGGGACCAGTTTTTAAATGTGCCATGTCGACACTGAGGTCTCCAGTAACTTCCAGTGTTTCATTAATGTCACGCATGACAACCATCTATGGTATTGAGGAAATAGGAACCATCATTAAATAGGCAGTTTCCTACGGAAAGTAGCGTGTGGTCGGGTGGCTCACCAGGTCGGATTCTACAGTCCAGTGAGTATCCTCTCAGTCTGGGCTGCTGTTGATAGTCCCAGTCATCCCCGCTGTCTTCTAGATGTCGTTCTTGGACAATCTGAGGAGGACAGACCACTGTAAGACCTTCAGGAAAATAGTTCAGGCATCGTTGACGCCAATCTCTTACTATCCATCGATCATAGTCCAGGCCACCCTGACACCAAACTACTACATATCCATTACAGTCCAGGCCATCCTGACACCAAACTACATATCCATTATAGTCCAGGCCACCCTGACACCAAACTACTACATATCCATTACAGTCCAGGCCATCCTGACACCAAACTACATATCCATTATAGTCCAGGCCACCCTGACACCAAACTACTACATATCCATTACAGTCCAGGCCATCCTGACACCAAACTACTACATATCCATTACAGTCCAGTCGTCGCTGACACCTCTTTCCTACTTTCCATCTTGTAGGTATTGCTGCTATCTTACACATCTTAGGTCCAGCGTGATCTCCAGATTGGTCCAGAAGTCGTTGGCGAAGTCAGGGTAGATGTCCAGGACCTCCAGCAGGTCCTCCCTGAGGATACGGTGAAGGTCACAGTAGGTGATGGCGTGCACGTCAGAGCTCGACTTCCCCGGCTCGTCGTGCAGGTGAATGTGCTCCCCAAAGATGTCGCTCTTTTCTGCGAGAGGAACACATGGCGTCGATCAGTCGGGTGTCATGAAGGGATCGCTGATCTTTTTTTCAATTTTAATTTTAAAAAAAAAATGTATTAATGGTGGGTGTGGTGAAGAATCTCGTTTTAACGTGTAAAGTTAAATTGTGATTTTCTTTCAACGGGATGTATTGCCAAATTGTTAAGGTTAAATTGATCTTTATGGAGTGTTAAAAAAACAACTACATAATACTGTTGCAGCGGATATGAATACAATGACCTGCCAACTCCCACAACTCAATTTGTCAATATAACATGTAATACTGCCACAAACCACGAGTAGGGTTAGAACAGACGCCGTGAATCTATGTCATATCGGGAAAAATGAATCAGGAAATTTAGTCTGTGAATCGAAAAAAATAAAATTGCAATATTTAGTGCATTGATTTTTTCGACCCACCACTTTGTGACACAGACCAGAACAGAGAGCGGACGAGCAGTACCGAGTATGGCTATCACCACGTCGTCCCGGACCACCTGGATGGACCCGCGGGAGATGAAGAAGAGGGAGTCCAAGACGTCTCCGTAGTGGATCAGGACGTCTCCAGGGGGAGCGTGGACCGTTTTGAACCTCATGGCTAAGGCCCGCAGGCAGGCCTCGCTGCCCCCGTGGAAGGCCTTGCAGTTCTGCAGCAGTGAGCGGTTCAGGTGCAGACAGATGTCTGCCTGCAGGCACTCGGGGAACCCCTTCAAAACCTGCACCAGAGGACAAGCAGTCCATTTTGGAGTAATCAATCAAAACATGCATTGTGTATTTATTAACAATCGCTGATACATAACATAGCAACACATGTTTAGGACAACAATCAGAAACATAAGTGATAAAGTTTCATGAAATCCAAATTATCGAGTGCATCTTAACCGCTCTGTATATCTCTCATGTGTATCTTTATCTCTTCGTCTCCTCACGGCGTTCATGTCGATGCCGTTGGTGTACGACCACGCGTGTTGGAAGTACTCCTCCAGCCGCAGGCGCAGTCCTCCCGGGATCTGGTGGAAGCGGATGAAGTCTTTAACCCGGAGCATCTGGGTGTGGTAGCGGGTGGTGCCGGAGTACAGCCTCTGGATGATCGCCGACACGTTGCCGAATATACTGGCGTACATGAGGGCTGGGGGGGGGGAAGGTCAGAAGGCATTGCGGTGAGCAGGTGCAAGGTTGACTGAATCAAAGCGGAATCATCCTGTTTGGCTGCGGGCCGTCCACTCACAGCCAATGACCATGACGCAGATGGAGAAGATCTTCTCAGAGTTGGTGTTGGGGGAGACGTTCCCGAAGCCCACGCTGGTCAGGCTGCTGAAGGTGAAGTACAGAGCCGTCACGTATTTATCTTTGATGGAGGGTCCCGAGCGGGCGTCGCTGTCGTTGTATTTCTTGCCCAGCTGTTGGGCCAAGTTGTCCAGCCAGCCGGTCTCCGTGTACGGCCTTTCCAAAAACCCGATGGCGTACCAAAGGCAGGCCAGCCAATGGGCGATGAGTGCGAAAGTGCACATGAGTAGGAACAGGACAGCCGCTCCGTATTCAGAATAGCGGTCTAGCTTCCTGGCCACTCGGACCAGTCGAAGCAGCCTTGCGGTTTTCAGTAAGCCAATAAAGGTGGCCATCTTTTGGTGTGCAAATACATGTGAGAGAGACAGGTTATAAGAATGGTTCGTTACGGCTACATCAAGATCAAGCAGGTGTTGTATTATGCAATCGTAAAGGAATGTGAAGGACAAAAGGGCCTTAAAGACTTTACCTCATCAGAGCCCGAGCGGAAGATGAGCAGGTCAAAGGGGAGGGCGGCGAAGAGGTCGATGGCGAACCATCCGGTGATGTAATGCTTGGCGACCCTGCACGGTCCGGTCACCACCTCGTCGTTGTGGTTCACGTAGCTGGTGCGGAAGTTGATGACGATGTCCACAATGAACAGAACGTCCACCATGACGTCCACCACGTTCAGGGGGTCGCACGCGTAGCCGCACGCGCCGTCTCTGTGCTCGTCCAGGAGGAACGCCGCCGAGTACGGCGTGAAGACGGCCGTGTACAGGACCAGGAACAGAATGATCCAGTCCCAGAAGGCTTTGAACGGGCTGTAGTGCAGCAGAATCCACCACGTCGTCTCTGGTAGCTGGAGCTTGTATTTTGGCAACACGTCAGACTCCAGAGAGAGGATCTTGGAGGAAAGACGTGTTGTTATACATCTGTACATGACCTCTATTCTGTCAGATCTTTATCTCTCTTCTGTCATCCTTGTTATGCATCTATCTTTCCGTCATATCTTTATATCTATTGCGTCAGACTTGTTATTTATCTATCTTTCTGACAGACTTGATATATACAAATGTCAACTTTCTGTCATAATTACTCGAAACTAGAATAATGTATTCTGGAAGATATATAAAATATTATGTTTTTCTGGAATTCCAAATTCTGTATATATACACTCCAGAACACATATTCTGGAATGGAAGGGTTACAGTTCAGTAAGGCAAAACTAGATTTAGGCCTAGGTGTTGAGGCTGTGCTAGAGAAGCTCCACACCTAGACTTAGAGATAGCCATGAGCTCCAGAGACCTTCTGGAAGGCGTTGGTACCTGTGACACCTTCTCTGTGACCTTCTGAGTTCGCTCTTTCACCTTGGATGTGCCGAGGAGGTCCAGGCTCTGGGGAGAGCCCAGGGCGGGCCCTTCTCTCTTCATCGCCGCTGGACTGGACATGCAGCTCTGCCAATGGCACACGCTCACATCAGCCGACTAACAAGTGGACTACAAGTTCACATCTGTACTCTAGAGATCATGACTCACAACACTGGAGGTCGAGAACACCATGGCTTAGACTGGTCTATACTGCCACAAACACAGACAACTGTTACGCCACAGATCTAGAACACTAAAACTCTAGCCCACTACAGAGCTTTACCTCGTAGACTATACAGCTCTAGAATCAGAGATCTAGACTACTATAGACTGCTACACAGACCACTACAAATGTACTATAGACTACTAACAGATCGAGAACTCAACATATCTAGAACCCTACCGATATAGACTAAAGCCTAACTAAAGGTCTAACACTGAAACACTACAGATCCAGACTAAGGCTAACTACAGCTCTAGAACATCACAAATACAGAATATAGACTAACTACAGCTCTAGAACATTGCATATATAGATTATAGAGTCTATAGTCTATATATGTAATGTTCTATAATGTTTCAGTGTCCTAGACCTGTAGTTAGTCTATAGTATAGACTAACTATGGTATAGACTAACTACAGGTCTTGGACACTGAAACACTACAGATCCAGACTTAGGCTAAATACAGCTCTAGAACATTACACATATAGACTATAGACTACTGGTCTAGAACATTACAGATAAAATTGATTTCTTTATACATTTTTAGTATAACTGGGAAAGGGTTATGGCAAACTTAAAGCTGAAATTCGACATAAATACTTGAATGTAATTCAGCACATCCTACCTTATTTGAAGATCAGATTCCTGGATGCTTGAATAATCCAACTGTTCATGTTTCCCAGGACCAACTAACGAGGGTGAGTCGCTGAGTGGCTGCAGTGAACTGAGCTTCAGTCTGACACAACACGGGCAACAAGTCAATGTTACACTATAGCAACCGATCAATTCTACACTATGGCTTCCAGGCCATGAAATGGTAATCAATAAGAAATCATTGATAATGTGCCTTTGCAATAGTTTTCTGACAATAATTATTTCCATCTACTTTTTAAACAGGCTATTGGGGAAATTGATGACAGGGATAGAAATGCATTAAACAATCGGACAGTTGCTTTCGGTAATGCTACTGAATAGCACTGCCTCCGATGCTGATTCCATTGCTAATTAGTCTTCACCAACAGACTAACAGTACATGACCTTCAGACACGAGCATAGGCAATATCTTGCAGGACAACATCTCTATGTAATGTGATGTCCATTAGTTCATATATAAACTATGGGAAGTTCACCAGTACTTACATTTTCTTCCACAAACTCAAAACAGACAATTTCTTTCTCGCAGTAGCATTTATTTATTTTTATTTATTTCATTTATGTAGAATTATGTCTTACAATTGTACTCGCGCTTGATGCTTTCTGTGAATATCCATTAAGATATTAATATACTTTGCCAGCTATAGGTCGGTCACATTCAATTGGCTCTTCTATGAATCTTCAGGTTGTGATTGACGAGGTCATCAAACATCGAATTTGGCTTGAGGGGCTGCTCAGCTGTTCAGCTGCTCAGCTGTCTCAGTGGGTCTCAATAGACCCTTGTGTCACACAGGTGTCACACAGGTGTGCATCAGAGCTCAGTCCTAACTGGGCGCGGGATGATAGATTGAGCTAGTGACCATATCACACATTTGTTATGGAGCATGCGCCTGGTACATAAAAGTGGCAGACCCCCCATTTGTGTTCTGAGCGACACCTGTGTTTGTCCTGTGATGAAGGCTCTGTGATGAAGGCTCTGTGAGAACGGTCTACGCTCCACCTCGGCTCCTGCTTGATGACTACTGCTGCTACTCTCGGTCGGTCGAGGAATCGGAATCCTGCGGAAAAGAATGGGGATCCAGCCCCCAGGTGTGACGAACAGCCCCGCTGCAACCGGTTGGTAGGTTTGGGCGGAGGTATGGGTTAAGAGGTGTAGGAGCGCTCAGTGACCAACAGAGGGAGCCACAGCGAAATAAACCAAATCCTGGCTGCTGTGAAACATGTCTTACCTACGAGGAACACGCTGGAGGCTTCCTTAAAAAAAAAATAACTTTCTTTGAAAGATTGAACCGTGTCGAAAAGTTTGTAGGTCTATTTATTTTGCATTCACAAATCCCTAACCGATAAAAGCACATCATAAATGCATTTCATTATTATTATTATACATTATTATGTAGCCTATGTCCCAGTGTTTCAGTGTTCAGCCTGGACGTTGTCCCGTACCATTAGGTCGGGATATAGGGAAGCTGACGGCTGCGATGTGACGCCCTCACCCTACGTGGGGGGTGAGGTTTGGGGTGTCACAGTGTTCAGTGTTCCGTCTGGATGTTGTCCCACACTCGCAGCACGTCGGAGCAGTCGTTCAGGGCCTCCAGGAGGACGGAGGCCGCCGCCAGCTGAGTGCGGTCCAGCAGCGCCGGCGTGTGGGACACAAACTCTAGTCCCGAAGACACGACGCGGAGCCCCCCTCGGGCCTCCAGCCAAGACCTCACCGAGCTCAGCTCCGCCGGGCTGCAGACGAACTGAAGACGGACAGAGACACACACAGAGAGCACCTGTCCATGAGACTCTGAGGAACTTCAAACAAACGACTGGATTATCATCACCGGGTGAGGCTTCACGTGGTGGCTCTAACGGACGTACACGACCACAGTAGTAGTGGCCTTTTCTTCTTCGTCTTACCTGCAGCATTGGTCTCTCCTCCTCTTCCTCTCCCGTCTCCCGGACGTCTTCTGCCCCCGCCTCGATGGCCAGCTCCAGGGCGTCTTCCAGGGAGACGCCTCCGGCCTCGACCACCACCACTCCTTTCCTGTCAAACGTGTGCCGGGCCCCGTCCGACAGCACCCCCCTGTGGACAGGGACGGAACCTCAGTCTCATCCCTCTCGAATCCTAACCCCTCTACGACAGTATTAAGGTGGTTATCTCCCCAGCTTCGAGAAGCATCTCGCTGCGGCCTGCGGGAAGGTTGGGCGTGACATCACGCCCTGCCCACATCACGGGCGGGTGCATTCTGGGATTGCGTAGCCCATATAAAACCAACAGAAGAAGAAAAATACGTCTTTCTTGAAAATACTTGAACTAAATACGTCCTCTTGAACGTCCTCTTGAACTAGCAGCTAACCCCTAACCCTAACCAGCAGCTAACCCTAACCATAACCCAAACCTGACTTAGATTAGCTAGGCCTTAACATAAAATATTTCACTACTGCACAACGAATGATTTGAGGAGTTCCCAGAATGCACTCGCCCGTGATGTCACGCCCCGCCTTCCCGCAGGTCGCAGCGAGACGTACTTGCCAGATTCGGAAATACATTACAGTACGTCTCAAGCAGCAGTAATAATAATAATAATAAATAGACAGTAGTGACCCGTTCTCTTTCAGCAGGTGTTTGACGTCCTGGTGAGTGCGAGTGTTGTTGTCAGTCAGGACCTCGATGAGCAACGCAAACCCCCCCGGGCCCCGGGCCTCGTACGTGTGCTGGGTGCCCGTCTTAGCCTTCTCCTGTCAGGGGAGGAAATAACACATAATCATCCTTACAGATCACGGCAAAAAGCCCTGTTTATGTAGTTGCTGCATTCTTTTGGGATTCGATTGGAACTTTATTAATGAATTAATGTGATAATATATCAATGTGTTTCAGAGTAATGATATTGCTACTTCATTAAACCTTCTTAATGTCATTGGTAACTTTAGCCGTGACAGCAGCCCTGAAAAGCGAATGTAATATAAACACATGCAACACATTCAAATTAAACATAAGTATCTAAAGTAAATAAAACACCTGCATCTGCATCATAAACCGTATTCAAAACCCTCTCGTCTGCCTCTATGGACATCGGTACGGTACAAGGCTCAGAGAAAAGGGTCAAATCAAGAAACAACCTACTGCATGCTTGATGGCAGCGTCGATGGATGCTTTGGGCATGTTGTGACCGCGGCACTGCTCCAGTATTTGGGCTAAAGTGGCGTTAAAGTCCGGGTTGGGCCCCCCCTCTGCAACACACGGCGGGTTGTTCCGGTGAAACGACGGTACACGCACACGATCAGGGATACATAAAATGCCGCAACATGGATATCAACCACCTTACCTTTCACTGCTATTCTGATCATCATGCCGTACTTCATAAACATTCTGCCGCGGGCTTCATCCTTCGGTCCTTTGATGTGTTTCACCTTGGACCACTTGTTATGTCCTGCACAATGTGAAGTGTCCAAGTGAACACTTCTAACTGGTACACTTCCAGCTAGGACTCCAGCTGCGACACTTGTAGCTGGTACACTTCTTGTTAGTACAGTTCTTGCTAGTACACGTCTGACTAGGACACTAGCAGCTGGTACACTTGTAGCTGGTACTCTTCTAGCTGGTACACTTGTAGCTGGTACACTTGTAGCTGGGGGGCTGGCCAGCCGCTCCACAGGACCAGAAACAAGCAGCCTCCCCAGGCCTGTTGATGAGGAGGTCAAGGAAAGGTTTCTTGGAGCTGCGTGGGAAATCCCTCTCAGCACGACTCCTCCTGCCATGATCCTAACAACGTATAATACAATGGACACATATTAACACACACACACACACACACACACACACACACACTAAACTATATGCATGCTTTGTACTTTTCTAGTGAGGTGCATTGTTTATCTTACATTTATCACTGTAATACTTGCACGTAGGAGATCATTTAAGGTTGAACTCGCAACCAGCTCAGTAAGGTTGTCTTAGGAGATCTATAGAACTGACAGCTCACCTGTCAGCAGCCAATGCAATGCAAAATACAGTTCTGCATTCTACATAGAGCTAGGAGTACCCAATAACTAACTAACAGTAACGCATGAAGGCTAGGGTGAGAAGAGGTAGTACCTTAGTAGAGGGACATCCCGGATTTATAATCTATAGTCAATAACAAAAAAACAAAACATGCAGCCGTCCTTGAGGGAAGAAACACACGAAATCGATCTTCTTTGCGATTTTAACGGCGGCTCACAAACAACTTTCGGGCGCCCTACCGCCAACCACTGGTCTGGAGGGTGAACTGAGGTTTTTAAAACACACCCTTACTATCACCTCCAGCTGACAGTATCCAAATGTTTCCTATGTTCAATTCTATCCTTATTCTAACTTAGACTGTGCTTTATTTTTCCTTCACTCTATATTATATCTCCATATTTCCTTCAAATGATTAACACAGGGCGAAACGTTTTTTTATTTATTTTTTGTTACAACATGTGCATGTTTTTGTTCATGCAGAACTTCAGTCAATGTGTTTAGTAGCCATGAAGTGTGGGCTATTCGTTGTTCATTTTGTCGTCTCGTCTACTCCTAGTGTATAACAACATTGCCTCCGCAGAGTAAAGTCTAAAATACGATCATCCTGAGCACTGGCAGGACAAGGCACAGTCCTGAAAATGGTAGAATATGTGAATGAAAGCCACAGCCTTGGGTCTCCTCCTTTCTGAAACGCCTCCCAAGGCAGCTAGAGCACGCCCACAGCCAGCCCGACGGGGCTGTAGGCGTGGTCGTTCAGTGGTTGTCCTTCAGATGCAAGACATGAAGAAGTAACAGTCTGAGCAGCTATGGTATCAAAGCTTTTTGGAGGGACCTGGGTCGTTATGGTAACCAGATAGAAAGATTGAAACAGTCATGACTTCTGTCTGGATCTGCATCCTCCTTTTGCACCAGCTCTCCCTGAAGACTGTGACTGCGCTGGTGAGTGGAACCCTTGATTGGCTGTCATCAATGGATGGCTGATGAGGTTATTTAAATTTGATGTCTTGGGATAGTTAACATGTGACACGTGAGATACAGTTAAAGTAAAATCACATCCGTTATTTATTGTTTAAATGTAACAAATATTTCCTCATGTTTCACCTGTAAAGTATGTTTTATGTATGGTCTAATCACTCAATCAAGTTCATTTATATGGCCATTTATCTATTATTTGAGGCCAATTTCTGTAGGATGGCTATATGTGCAGTTGGAGCAGTAGTGTGGGGAGATATAAAGTAATAGCAAAATAAGAAATGGGTGTTAGTGTAAAAAGCTAGTGTAAGAAAAATGTAATGGCTAAGTTACAACAAAGAATATCCAAAAGGAAATCAATCATGAAATCTGCTGGTCTGTAAAAACAGACCAGCTGAGTATTAATGATGGACAGACCACACCTGAAATATACCAACTATTAGTAGGCTGTTCAGCAACAACCCAATACAGCTTTAAGGTAGGATTGCTTCTTTTTTGTCAGGGCTTGTCCGTTGTTGGTGGACCAGGGTTAGAGTTAGGGTTGACCTAACCCTCAGGGAAGCTCTAACCTGATTTCAGCTTTTCACAGAATAATACAGCATTGACCTCTGACCTCTGACCTACTGCCCACTGAGTGAAATGGATGAATAGGCCTGTCCCAGAGAGAGCTCTGCTGTCACAGTATTTATCGATCTAAAATCTATTATTTCTGGAAGGAGAGCACAAAAGTCGAACTCATTTTAAATCCATAGAATACACCGGAAGGATCAACGGAAGTCTTGTCTATGGGGTCTGGTTTATCTCTGACAGTCAGTTGAGTCTGGTGTTGTTTTGACCGCTCTGTTTGTGAGCAGAAACAAGCCAGTATACCTGCCTTTAGCTCCAACAATTTGTCATAATGTTAGCTTTACTACTGTGTGGGCTGATAAGGTAATAGAACAAATTCATTTACATCAAGCACCACTCACTTGTCAGGAAGGGATCTTGATTGACAAGCGTGCATGACCAATTATGTACTATAAGAGGGAACAGTTCTCGAAAATAGGCCCCGTGGGGAAGAAAACGTGATGCAATTTACAACAATTGTTCAGCGGTCTACGGAAAAAAAAAGCAAACTACATACCTGGGGGCCAGCCGCGTCCCCCCCACCCCACCCCTCTGGAGAAGGCCTGGCGTGGCAGCGCTACATTCTGCATCCATGTACAACTATTTCACGACTCCCCAAGACGCCACACTGGACCCTTGGGAGGGAGCTGACGACCAGGGCTGTGGTTGAAGAATCACTTCAAATCAACAGCCTAACCCGAACCCTGACCACATCTCTCTGGACAGCAGTCCAGTTGGCTGCTATTTATAAAAACACGCTCTGACACGTGAATGATGTTGGATTAGTAAAATGAAGGGCCGATGAGTGTTGACAGCTCGTTACAAAGTGTTGTCGGGGTACCTCACAACGGTCTTGTTGTTTGCTTGTTAACACGCTGTCTTCAATTCCCATCGCGGAGCCCATCTCCCTAGCCATGATGACTAATCTATTCATTAATTATTTTTTCATTGTCATTCTCAGATAGACTCTGATGATGTGATCACAAGAGAAGAGCAGATCTACCTTCTGATTGGTGCTCAGGACGCGTGTGATCGCAGCATCCAGAACCAGATGGCCCTCATAAAAGGTTTTTTACATTTCTTTCTACTCCAAAGAGTGTGAAAGGAATCGAATCCTGTACTAGACACAGTTATGTAGGAGTGAAATTAAAAGTGGAATACGTTACGTTGCAATCTCCCTCATCCGAGAGGCCGTAGCTCAATTTAGCCCTGAGAGGAAATTTGGCTGTCAAAGAGACAATGATATCAGCCTGGACTAGAGGTCTCTGACATTCACAACACAGATAAACAACCTTTTTAATATCCTTTACATTTAATGTTCCTCACATTACACGTATGTATGATCAGTTGTATGATCAGTTGTTGATTGTCTTTGGATATTATGCACAACGCTCCACAACAGGAGCCCGATCCCAGGATCTTCCTAGGATAATTCTTAAGAAGTTTCCCTTCTGAGGTCTTCTGAATCTTCTGAAGTCAACGTTTTCAATTCTCTTTAAGAATCTTTTGAACATTTCTAGAGCTATTATTTGAGTGTAATTTGTTAGAAATGGTAGGGCCTTCTGTTAAGCTCTGAGTGATGGAAATGCGCTGTGAGAAAAATATACGTTTTGTGGTAACTGCGCCTGACTCGGTGTGAGTCAAGTTTGATTTAAAGACGGCTCCCGGCAAATTTCCGACCAATTGGGGCTTCTCTTACGTGATCTTGCCTGTCAATCACAGGTGTGAAATGCAACACATCTCAATGGTGGAAAGACTTTTGCCCAGTACAAGCACAGACCTGTCCTGAATATAGTAGGAGCTGCCCAGTACAAGCAATGTCTTCTACCAGATATATTGGGAGCTTCCCTGTACGACCAAAGTATTCTACTGGTGGACACTGGAAATCGGCCAGTACAACTGCTATCCCCTGCTAGGGAATACCGGTACGCCCAGTGTATAATGTTTTTTATATATATTTTTTACCTGCGTTGAATTGTGTAGTGTCTAGTGTAACTCCTCTCCCCGACAGTGTAGTTTAACCATCACCTTAGTCTAACCCTTGTATAACCTCTAGCCCTTGTCTAGCCCTAACCCTCACTATTAACCCTTAATCCTAGTCTAACCCTTATCTAACCCCTAATCCTAGTCTAACTCTTTTCTAATTCTAGTCGAACCCTTAATACTATATTATTCTCGTCTAACCATAGTCAAACCCCTAACTCCTTTTAAATCCTAGTCTAACTCCTAACCCTAGTGTAACCCTATTCTAACCCCTCAATATATTCTAACCGTGGTCTAACCCCTTATGCTATTCTAATCCTAGTCCACCCCTAACCCTAGGCTAACCGTAGTCTAAATCATAACCCTAGTCCAACCCATATCTAACCGGTAACCCTGATCTAACCCTAGTGCATCCCTAGTGTTTCTCTAGTGTAACCCTGATCTAACCCTAGTGCATCCCTAGTGTTTCTCTAGTGTAACCCTGATCTAACCCTAGTGCATCCCTAGTGTTTCTCTAGTGTAACCCTGATCTAACCCTAGTGCATCCCTAGTGTTTCTCTAGTGTAACCCTGATCTAACCCTAGTGCATCCCTAGTGTTTCTCTAGTGTAACCCTGATCTAACCCTAGTGCATCCCTAGTGTTTCTCTAGTGTAACCCTGATCTAACCCTAGTGCATCCCTAGTGTTTCTCTAGTGTAACCCTGATCTAACCCTAGTGCATCCCTAGTGTTTCTCTAGTGTAACCCTGATCTAACCCTAGCAGGCGAGTGTATTCCTGAATGGGACGGGATCGTGTGCTGGCCCAGCGGTGGAGCTGGAGAGTGGGTGTCCATGCCCTGTCCAGAGTACATCTATGACTTCAACCACAAAGGTATAGCGACAGTCTTTTCTATAAGAGCCAGTGCCTGTGTTGGCAGTGGGATATTTAATTGTTTATTTCCGGTTGTTACACCAGTTGTGATTGTGTGCTTTCATTGTTCTCAGTCACTTGGGGAAAAAAGGGTCTTGAAATTCTTAAATGTTAATATTGATTTACTACATTATTATTGATTCTCCTGTATGGGGTTGTGTTGTTTATTCTTATAGTATTCAGTGTATTTACTACAGTATAAGGTGTATCTTCTATCGTGTTTTGTCTATTTACTATAGTTTTTGGTGTATTCCTTCCACTATTAGGTGCATTCATTATGGTATTAAGTCAGTGGTTAACACTGAGATATTTCTTGGTGACAGGTCGGGTTCATCGCCAATGTGACACCTCGGGGGCCTGGGAGCAGGCCAATGCCTTAAACCGTACCTGGGCCAACTACACCGAGTGCACTTCCCTCAGCTCCGACTACAGCAGCCAAGCAGAGGTTTCTTAATGTTGCAGCTTGTTTAACAGTATGCATTTCTAACAGTCTGAAGGTGTTTAGATCTGATGTCTCAAGGTGTTTAGGTCTGATGTCTTAAGGTGTTTAGGTCTGATCTCTAAAGGTGTTTAGGTCTGATCTCTAAAGGTGTTTAGGTCTGATCTCTAAAGGTGTTTAGGTCTGATGTCTCAAGGTGTTTAGGTCTAACTGTCTAAAGACGTTTAGGTCTGATCTCTAAAGGTGTTTAGGTCTGATGTCTCAATGTGTTTAGGTCTGATGTCTCAAGGTGTTTAGGTTTGATGTCTCAAGGTGTTTAGGTTTGATGTCTCAAGGTGTTTAGGTCTGATGCCTCAAGGTGTTTAGGTCTGATGTCTCAAGGTGTTTAGGTCTGATCTCTAAAGGTGTTTAGGTCTGATGTCTAACTGTCTAAAGGTGTTTAGGTCTGATGCCTCAAGGTGTTTAGGTCTGATGTCTCAAGGCGTTTAGGGCTGATGTCTCAAGGTGTTTAGGTCTGACGTCTAACTGTCTCAAGGTGTTTAGAAGGCTCCACATGATGTACACGGTGGGCTACTCCATCTCCCTGCTGTGTCTGCTCGTCGCTGTCTTCACCTTATGCTACTTCAAGTACGTTGTTCACCTCAGGATAACTCTGAGTCAGACCTATATATATATACAATATATGTATGTTTCTATTTATACACAAGCATTGCACATTGTTCTCCATTCACTAAATAACGTTTGCAGTGTGAAGAGTTCACATGTTTACGTTTTCCTTTGTGTTTCCACTGATGTCGTGAAGGCGTCTCCATTGCACACGCAATCACATCCACATTCACCTGTTCCTGTCCTTCATATGCCGAGCTGTGAGTATCTTTGTGAAGGACGCCGTTCTCCACTCGGTGTCAGAAGATGACCAGGCAGGATGGCAGCTTACCGGACACCCACCTCAGCTGGTAAAGACTGAACTGTTAACCCCTAACCCCTAACCCTAGCCCTAACCCGTGGTGAAACCCTGACGCGCCAAAGCCCAAAGCAATGGCCATGTATTCATTGCATTTATATAGCACTTTTCAAGGTATCCCAAGTGCTTTGTATTGTGTGTGTGTGTGTGTGTGTGTGTGTGTGTGTGTGTGTGTGTGTGTGTGTGTGTGTGTGTGTGCTACATCCGCTACTACACACTCAATATAACTTGCTTAGTTCAAAACAAAGCTATCCCAAAATAAGTTCCCGCTAAATTTGTGCTCGTTGTGCTTTAGCTTTGAGCTTAGCTTTGAGCTTTTAGGCAAAATCTAAAATCTAAATAACAAATCGTAACAAAACAGGTTAGCATTTGAATGTCTCCCGTTCACGTCTTCCGGCGGCAGCCTGTGACGGACAAGGTCAAACACTAAATGCGTTCAGTAGCAAGTAAATGGTGACTCAAATAACTATCTATTTTATCTATTTTAAATGTGTGTCTTTCCCTGCCTCAAACGAAGTCCCCCTTACAGCTTTTGAACTGTACACTATTTTGTTTATAAATGCACGGTCATGGGCTTTAAAACCACTTCCCTTGTCACAGTTTCAACCCTTTATCAAGCTAGTTCCTTCTCAATGTCAAAAAAACAATTATCTATTGATTCGTGGGCCATTGAATTCCATCTTTTTATGTCCTACCATCACATACTTTCAAGCCATTACAATTGAGAGTGTTTGAGCATTACAAAAGCCTGGAGCATTACCGCAAAATACGCAGAGCATTAATTAGAATAACTGTTGCTTGAAATGGCAGTTTCAGTTCCACAAGCACTATTCAGTATTTTTCTAAATACTATCTGATTCCGTATCGATTTCCATTCGGTCTATAATTGATATAATCTAAGTTTATATAGATATATATATATATATTGTATGATTTATTATTAATATAAAAACAACTTATGAGACGTTTGAGAAATGTAAACGTAATAGCATTTCAACCAGAGGAAACTGTGTGTGTGTGTGTGTGTGTGTGTGTGTGTGTGTGTGTGTGTGTGTGTGTGTGTGCGTGTGTGCGTGTGTGTGTGTGTGCGTGCGTGTGTGTGTGTGTGTGTGTGTGTGTGTGTGTGTGTGCGGGATGCTGCTGTTATCAGAGTGAGCCTGTGTGTGATGCTCCTTTGCTATCCATCTATCCAACAGTTTGGCTGAAGCTGGCTGGTTACCATGTTACTCTAAACAGTTGATCTATATATCCATCCATCTATCCATCTATCTATGCATCTATATATCTATCCATCTATCTATGTATCTATATATCTATCCATCTATCTATGTATCTATATATCCATCCATCTATCTATGTATCTATATATCTATCCATCTATCTATGTATCTATATATCTATCCATCTATCTATATATCCATCCATCTATCTATGTATCTATATATCTACCCATCTATCTATATATCTATATATCTATATATCTATCTATGTATCTATATATCTATATATCTATATATCTATCTATGTATCTATATATCTATCCATCTATGTATGTATCTATATATCTACCCATCTATCTATGTATATATATATCTATCCATCTATCTATGTATCTATATATCTATCTATGTATCTATATATCTATCCATCTATCTATGTATCTATATATCTATCTATGTATCTATATATCTATCCATCTATCTATCTATCTATCCATCTATCTATGTATCTATGTATCCATCCCTCTATCCAACAGTTTGGCTGTAAGCTGGCTGTCACCCTGTTCCTGTACTTCCTGGCTACCAACCATTACTGGATCCTGGTGGAGGGGGTCTACCTGCACAGCCTGATCTTCATGGCCTTCCTCTCTGACAGAAGCTACCTGTGCACTCTCAGCATCATCGGCTGGGGTAGTTCATCTGTATCCTACACTGTGGTTACATGTAGTTCATCTGCATCCTACACTGTAGTTACATGTAGTTCATCTGTATCCTACACTGTAGTTACATGTAGTTCATCTGTATCCTACACTGTGGTTACATGTAGTTCATCTGTATCCTACACTGTAGTTACATGTAGTTCATCTGCATCCTACACTGTAGTTACATGTAGTTCATCTGTATCCTACACTGTAGTTACATGTAGTTCATCTGTATCCTACACTGTGGTTACATGTAGTTCATCTGTATCCTACACTGTGGTTACATGTAGTTCATCTGTATCCTACACTGTAGTTACATGTAGTTCATCTGTATCCTACACTGTAGTTACATGTAGTTCATCTACAATACATTGCAGGAAACAAATGAAGTTCATCTTTGCAATACATCGTAGTTACATGTAGTTCATCTGTAAATTAAACTGTATTAATGTGTAGTTCATCTATATTATACATTGTAGTTAGATGTGGTTCATCTTTATACAATCTTTAAGACACTGTACTTACATGTTGTTTTTATATTATCGTTCCATCAAATTACCCCGAATGAGTTACAGTCCAGTTGGAGGTGCATTTATAAACCATGTTTTTAGAAACCCACCAATATTTCTGTTACTTTATCCATCTCTCTCTCTCTCTCTCTCTCTCTCTCTCTCTCTCTCTCTCTCTCCATCTCTCTCCCTCTCTCTCTCTCTCTCTCTCTCTCTCTCTCTCTCTCTCTCTCTCTCTCTCTCCCTCCCTCTCTCCCCCTCTCTCTCTCTCTCTCTCTCTCTCCCTCTCCCTCCCTCTCTCTCTCCCCCTCCCTCTCTCTCTCTCTCCTCCTCCCTCTCTCTCTCTCTCCCTCTCTCTCTCTCTCTCTCTCTCTCTCTCTCTCTCTCTCTCTCTCTCTCTCCCTCCCTCCCTCTCTCTCTCTCTCTCTCTCTCCCTCTCTCTCACTCCCTCCCTCTCTCTCTCTCCCTCCCTCTCTCTCTCTCCCTCCCTCTCTCCCCCTCTCTCTCTCTCTCTCTCTCTCTCTCTCTCTCTCTCTCTCTCCCTCTCTCCCTCTCCATCCCTCTCTCTCTCCCCCTCTCTCTCTCTCCCCCTCTCTCTCTCTCTCTCCCCCTCCCTCTCTCTCTCTCTCCCCCTCCCTCTCTCTCCCCCCCCCTCTCTCTCTCTCTCTCTCTCTCTCTCTCTCTCTCTCTCTCTCTCTCTCTCTCTCTCTCCAGGGGTACCAGCCGTCTTTGTCTCCGTGTGGGTTAGTGTCCGGGCCTCTCTAGCGGACACACAGTCAGTAAATCCATGTGTGTGTTGTCTTTATATTTGTGTTGTCTGTGTCATGTGTTTTGTATTTATGTGAGGATTATCTTTGTGTTGTTGACACACAAACATTGCATTGGATCTTTTGTTTCAGATGCTGGGACATTAGTGCAGGAAACCTGAAATGGATTTATCAGGTTCCTATCTTGGCAGCCATTATAGTATGTACCCCATATCATTATATTACTAATATAATACCATATCAATATGGTAGGTTCACCGTATCATTATAGCATGTAAACCGTATCATTATAGTATGTTAACCATATCCTTGTAGTATGTAAACCATATCATTATATGATGTGATCCTGTAGTATGTACAAAGTCTGAGACTTGAAATGTGATGATGATGATATGATGTACCTACACACCCCTCACATTGAGTAAGTTACATCTGAATCATGTAGTTCATATTTTTAGGTTGTGCTGTTGACTTTGTCCTGAAGGGTGCTGCTCTAATGTCCTGCTGGGCGTAATCAGTCTCCATTCCGCAGGTCAACTTCTTTCTTTTCCTCAACATCATCAGAGTCTTGGCCTCCAAGCTTTGGGAAACGAATACAGGAAAATTAGACCCAAGGCAGCAATACAGGTAACCTAGGACAGGTAACCTACAACCCAGTAGTGCAGGTTACCCAGTAGTACAGGTAACCTAGGACAGGTAACCTACAACCCAGTAGTGCAGGTTACCCAGTAGTACAGGTAACCTAGGACAGGTAACCTACAACCCAGTAGTGCAGGTTACCCAGTAGTACAGGTAACCTACAGGTCTGTTGTTGCCATGTTGTGTTCCTAGGGGTCAGAGTTGACCACATGGTTCATAGTGTTGAAAGCTCGCCAGTGTTTCTAGTGTTCAGAGTTCAGCACAGTTCACTTCACTCCATATTGTTGCTAGTATTTTGAGTTCACTACATAGTCTCCAGTGTATTTGGAGTTCACTACTGTTCAGTGTTTACAGTTCACTAGTGTTCAGAGTGTTTAGAGTTCACTACTGTTCAGAGTGTTTACAGTTCACTACTGTTCAGAGTGTTTACAGTTCACTACTGTTCAGAGTGTTTACAGTTCACTACTGTTCAGAGTGTTTACAGATCTGTTTCGACCTCACTCTGACCGTCACTACGGTCAAAAAAGGAATGATCACCTTCGTTCTGCCTATCACCGAGACCATATGTCAAAATAGTCATGTCCATGACCTCCGGAAGCAGAACGACTTGCGTTAATAAATAGCAGAGAATGCTCCCGGGTCAGTCTCTTTTTCCTTCTCGCCTCAGAGACCTTGTGAGTATTGAAGAGACTTCGAGACTTCTGTAAGGTAAGACATCACTTACGTAATTCGCTACCTGCGGGTACGGGTGCATATTATTTGCCCCCGAGGATTGGAGTGGTGTTTTTCTTTCAGCTAAGCTAGCTCTTTGTTTAGCTTAGATTGCTGTTTTGAGCGCTAGTTTCCGGGCTATTTGTGTTGTTTATACTGTGCCTAGACGCCTGTTCGCAGCCGTGGGCTTGGTGCGAGCCCACTAGGTGCGTGCGCGCACTGGTGTGGGCCGCCGTGCGGTCTTCTGTGCTTTGTTGTCGTTGCAGCCGAAGTTTTTCGTAAGTCTGCCTGTTATCTTTTGTGTGTTACTGCATTGTGCAGCCGGATTTTGTGTTGGCCTGTCAGTTTGCTGCAGGCCACCTAGCGCTAGTTTGTTATTTATTGTAGCACGGTAAGTAGTCACGTTGCTGTAATATTTTCTGTTCCTCTAGCCTGCTTGTGCAGTGAGGAGTTTATTATTTATTGTAGCACGGTAAGTAATCACGTTGCTGTAATATTTTCTGTTACTTAGCCTGCTTGTGCAGTGGTTTATTGTTTGAGTGTACCTGGATTTATTTCTGGGGTGTTCTCTGTTGTTCTGTGGCACTGTGGCTGTTGTTCTGTGGCACCCTAGACCTCTGTTCGCAGACGGTGGGGCTAGTGTGCGCCTGCTAGGTGCATTCGTGCGCTGGTGCGGGCCACCGGAATACCCTGGTGGACTAATCGAGGAGGGCTCCAGGCATCAACACCGCCTAGGCTGGGCCTGCGATGGCTTCACACTGCTGCAGGATCTGCAGCGCCTCCATGAGTGCCAGTGATGGGCACAGGGAGTGCCCCATGTGTCTTGGGGCCGCACACGTCCTGGAGGACGTCGACCACCCCTGCAGCGCTGCCTGCGACCTCTCCAGGGGTGAGAGACAACGCCGGGCCGCCCTGATATGCGGCCACGTGCATGAGGGCCGACGAGAGAGGCGACGTTCCCCTGTCCAGCCACTCCCTTTCAGCGGGCATGGCCGTAAGCATACTCACAAGCGGGACCGACAGCGTGGGTCGTGCCGGTGCCGGTGCCGCCTGACTACACGGCAATGCTGAGGTCATCATGGGGTAAGTTGACGCAGCGCCCACAGTTCAATGCAGGCTGCCGCCTGCTAGCAACAGCCACGTACCCCGTGGAGACTGGACTCGGGGACATGCCACCGGTCGAGCCATCAATGGCCGCCTTGACATCTCTGGGCCTCACTGGTGTGTCACCCAACCCACGGTGCCCCCGTAAGGAGTGCGCAAAGACGGACCGCCTGGCCACTCGTACTTTTAATGCAGCAGCACGAGCGGCCCGGATGGGTAACGCTCTGGCCATTACGCTGGCGTCGCTTCGCAAGACACTGAGTCGAGATGACCAGGACGCCAGGGCCCTGCTGGATGCAGCTCTGTCATCCCACGCCCAGCTGACACGTGATGTGGGAGACGCCATGGGTTCCGCGGTGTTGTGCCGCAGGCAGGTTTGGCTGGCACAGACCTCCCTGCCAGAGCCCATCAAGCAGGAGCTGCTGAACCTCCCAGTTGCCCCCGGGCATGTTTTCCACCCAGGATCCCAGGAGGTGCTCGACCGCGCTGAACGTGCTGCAGTGTCGAGGGAAGCTGTCCAGCGTGTGTGCCGTAAGCCTGCCTCAACGGTCAGCAGGGCGCCCGTGGGCGGATATAGGCCGCGGCTGCCGGCCCGGCCTCCGCCGAGGGGGAACATCCCACAGTCCTCTGGTGACCGGCGATTTCGTCCACCTGACCAGAGATCAGCCCCATATCCCCGTTCCAGGGGTAGAGGGGGTCAACACCGAGGCACGGGTAGGGGTGCGGGCCGCGGTAGTGGTCCCGCATAGCATCCCAGGGGCGCCCGTCGATTGTCCTTCCCAGTTGTCACGGACCTCCTGGGAGGGGATTGTCCCAGACCCTTGGGTCGTAGCCACGGTGGCTCGGGGCTACCGATTGCAATTTCGACGACGGCCCCCTATGTTTTCAGGGGTCAAGGTAACGTCTGTACAAGACCCGGTTTTAATGTCCGCACTTGCCACAGAGGTTCAAGAGCTACTTCTGAAAGGGGCCATCTCAGAAGTACCGCCCAGCGCACAGCTCGCTGGGTTCTACAGCAAGTATTTTATCGTCCCAAAGAAAGATGGCGGTCTTCGGCCCGTTCTCGACCTCAGGCCCTTGAATCGGTACCTCAAGGTGCTGCCCTTCAAGATGGTCCACACAAGGGTGGTGATGCAGTCCATCCGGCAGGGGGAGTGGTTCACATCTTTGGACTTAAAGGACGCCTACTTCCACGTTCCGATTTGCCCGGAACACAGGCCCTTTCTGCGCTTTGCCTTCCAGGGCAGGACGTTCCAGTTCCAGGTCCTACCTTTCGGCCTTTCACTCTCCCCACGAGTTTTTACTCGCGTGGTGTCAGCCGCGCTCTCCCCCCTTCAGGCTTGCGGTCTCAAAATACTGCCGTATTTGGACGACTGGCTCGTCTGCGCCCCCTCCCGAGAACAGGTAGTGCGCGACACGGAGACTGTTCTGGCCCACATTCAATTCCTGGGCTTCAAGGTCAACCACAAAAAGAGCAACCTGCAACCCCGCCAACAGGCAGAGTTCCTCGGTGTCCTCCTCGACTCGGTCGGCATGACGGCGTCTCTCACTCCACGGAGAGCAGACAGCCTGCTCGGCATGCTGGGTCATTTCCGCTTGGGCGGTCTCGTGACTGCTCACAGAGTCCAGAAGCTGCTGGGTTTGATGTCAGCAGCTGCGGCGGTAGTTCCTCTTGGCCTGCTGAGGGCACGCCCCCTGCAGTGCTGGTTCAATGCCTTCGGTCTTCACCCGAAGAGCGACAGGCAGGTGAGGCTGCGTGTGTCCCGGGCTTGCATCAGAGCCCTGCGCCCTTGGAGGGACCGGGAGTTCTTACTCCGAGGTGTCCCACTGGGGGGGCTTCCACACAGGAGACAGGTCCTTTCGACGGACGCGTCCCTGACAGGCTGGGGAGCCGTCTGGGAAGGACGGACGGCGAGGGGCATGTGGCAGCCCCCATGGACGTTGGAGCACATCAATGTCCTCGAACTGAAGGCCATCCATCTTGCCTTGCAGAGATTCCTGCCGGTGTTACAACACCAACACGTTCTCGTGAGGACGGACAGTACTGTGGCGGTGTATTACGTCAATCACCAAGGGGGAACGAGGTCCCAGCGGTGCCTCAAGGTGGTGGAGGCCTTATTGACTTGGGCTTGGCCACGGCTGTCTTCACTGAGGGCAGTGCACATCCCGGGTGTGGAGAACAGAGCAGCCGACATTCTCTCCAGGACGGGGCCACTCCCGGGAGAATGGAGATTGAGCGCGGAGGACGTAAGCCAGATCTGGATGCGGTACGGGATCGCACATGTAGATCTTTTTGCATCGGCGGAGACAACGCACTGCCCGGAGTGGTACTCCCTCACAGGGCAGGGGGGCAGTTTGGGCCTGGATGCTCTGTCACAAGAATGGCCGACAGGCTTGTTGTATGCTTTTCCTCCACTCCCGCTCATAGCGCAGGTTCTCCGGAGGATCCAGGAGGGCCATCACTCAGTCCTGCTGGTGGCTCCACGGTGGCCAGCGAGGCCTTGGTTCCCGGACCTGCTCCGGCTGTTGCAGGGTCATCCATGGCAGTTGCCATGCAGAGCGGATCTTTTGTCACAGGCAGACGGGCGGATCTGGCATCCGAACCCAGGGACCCTCTGTCTGTGGGTCTGGCCCCTGCAGGGCCCGTCGTTGAGCAGGTAGATGTGTCTGTCCAGGACACGCTAAATAACGCCAGGGCTCCATCCACTAGAGCTTGCTACGCACTCAGGTGGGGGATCTTTTCAGATTGGTGTGTTGGCATGGGCCTCGAGCCAGCGACTTGCCCCGTGCCACAGGTTTTACGTTTCTTGCAGTCCGAATTGGATCAAGGCAAGGCGGCCAGTACCGTGAAGGTATATGCTTCAGCAATTTCGGCCTTTCACCGGGGTGTGGACAATGGTCCCCTTGGTAGGCATCCCTTGGTTTGCCAGTTCTTGAAGGGAGCCCGCCGGTTGCGTCCAGGTCGCACTTTGCGGGCACCGGGCTGGGATCTGCCCACGGTTTTAACGTCACTTACTGTAGGCCCGTATGAGCCTATTTTAGACGCAGATTTCAGATTCAGATTCAGATTCAGACAACTTTATTTATCCCCAAGGGGCAATTCGGTTTAGCAGACTCAGTTTCATTAAAAGACAAATAAAAGAAAGAGAAGGGAGACAAAAACAAGTTCATATCAGGTAAACAGTATGTGGCACAGACTCTCACCGCACGTTGGTAATAATAAAGATAAAAAGTAATACATACATGGCACCATAAATAAATAGCAACAGTAAATACAACAATATAAAGTGCTGTCACATGCCCTCCCGGTTTAACAACCTGATGGCAGAGGGAAGAAAGGATTTTGCCCGACGGTTTGTCTTGACAAGAGGTGCAGCAAAACGACGGCCAGATGGCATTAAAACAAAGTCAGAAGACAAAACATGGTCGGGCTGGGAAATTATTCCCCGCGCTCTTTTGATCACCTGCCTCTCCCACAGGGAACTCAGGTCTCTCTGGCGGATGCCAATAATCTTGGAGCACACCTTCACAATATTGTACAGGCAGTTCTTGTCCTTGATAGAGAGGCCACCAAACCAACAAATAAAAGAAAATGTTAAAATGCTCTCAATAAAGGACTGATAAAACATACACATGGTCTCTTTACAAACATTAAAAGAGTTTAGCCTTCTTAGCAAGTGGATCCTCTGTTGGCCCTTCTTCATAATATTCTCTGTGTTTACATCAAACTTCAGTTTAGAGTCAAACACTGTTCCTAAATACTTGTAAGTGTCAACAATCTCAACGTTGTTGCCTTGAATGATACTTGGTTTTAGTTCCTCACGATGTTTCCTAAAATCAACAACAAGTTCTTTTGTTTTTGACACGTTGAGATCAAGGTAGTTTTCCTCACACCACTTTACAAAGTCAGGTAGGGCGCTGCCATGGTCAGACTCTGAGCCCTCAAGGAGAGTTAGAAGTGCAGTATCGTCGGAGAATTTCACCAAGTGACTGCTTCCATTTTGAGACCTACAGCTGTCTGTGTACAAGATAAAAAGTAAAGGCGACAGGACACAACCCTGGGGTGAGCCTGTATTTGAGACCAGTGGATTGGACATAGTGCCATTTACCAGGACTCTCTGTTTTCTGTCCGTTAAAAAATTTAAGAGCAATAATAAAAGCTGGTCGGGTAATTTAAAATATGATGAAAGCTGGTCTATTAAAATATGTGGCTGCATCTTATTAAAAGCAGAGGAGAAATCTGCAAATAAGAGCCTTGCATGAGATTGGGGCTTCTCCAAATGTTTGTAAATTTTATCAAGGATGAAGGCTTTTGCATCCTCTACCCCCCTACCAGCCTGATAAGCAAACTGCAAGGGATCGAGCTTATCGGATACTAAGGAGATAACTTCATCTTTTAGGATTCTCTCAAAAATTTTCATTACCAGAGATGTTAAAGCAACAGGTCTGAATTCATTTAACTCTCTGGGTTTTGTTAGTTTTGGGATAGGGATTATAGTTGATGTTTTCCAACTGGAGGGAAGTTGACAATGATCAGCGCACAGTTGGAAAAGACTTGTGAAAATTTCACTGAGCTGAGTGGCACAGTGTTTTAATGTGCGCCCACAAATTGTATCAGGGCCGGCTGCTTTCCTTATATTAATTTTCTTTAGTAAGGCAGTGACCCTATCTTGTGATATCTCAAGATCTCTTTGAGGTACGAGAGAATTCCTCCACTTATGGACTTCAGAAGTAAAATCAGACCTTTCAAACCGAGAGAAGAACCTGTTAAAAGCACAGGGCAAATCTGCATCATTTATCCCCCCAATGCTGACCTGTTGTTGGGTCCCCTTTGTACTCTGATTTATGCAGACCATTGACTTCAAGCCCTGCCAGGCTGATCTAATATTACCCCCGCTGAATTGCATTTCTATCTTGTTCTTATATTTTATTTTAGCCTTGGCAATTTCCCTCTTCACTTCTCTGGAGACAGACTTCTTCTCAGAAGAGTCTCCTGTGTAGAAGATCCTTTTCTTTTTGTTTATGACAAGTTTAAGATCTCTAGTTACCCAAGGTTTATTATTTGAATGAATAACAATTGCGTTCCTTGTCGCTTAAGACTGCCTTTCTCTTGCCGCACTGTTCGGCGAAACGTGTCAGTGAGCTGTGTGCTCTCTCCGTTAGTGACGACTGCCTTAGGTGGCAGGCAGGAGGTGCTAGCGTGTCACTTTGGCCGAATCCAGCTTTCCGGCCAAAGGTTCTTAATCCGCAGTCCATTAACCAGGTTCTGGAGGTGACTCAATTCCAGCCTTCTTCCACCTCACAGGCAGAGCAAGACAAGTTGCTGACCCTGTGCCCAGTCAGGGCCTTGAGGGCCTATCTGGCCCGTACGCAGTCCTTGCGGAAGGCGCACTCTCAGCTTTTCATCTGTTACGGTGCAGCAAGGCAGGGGCTTCCACTCTCCAAGCAGAGACTCTCGCATTGGCTGGTGGAGGTTATTTCCCATGCTTACAGGGCGCAGGGAACACCGGTTCCTTCTGGTACGAGGGCTCACTCTACCAGGAGTATGGCTACGTCTTGGGCTGCCCTTAGGGGTGTAGCAGCAGATGATATCTGTGCAGCGGCCTCATGGTCGACGCCATGCATTTTTACCCGTTTTTATAGGGTGGATGTCACTCGCCCGCCTCCAGTCGGCGATGCCTCCCTCATGTCCGTGACCGAGCGAGGTTTTAATAATTGATTCTGGGTTCCTCGCGACCCTTTTGGTATGTGTCATCCCTTTTTAGACCATAGTGACGGTCAGAGTGAGGTCGAAACAGATCGTAGGTTACAAATGTAACTATGGATCTGTGAGACCGAGGGATGACCGTCACTATCCTTGTCGCTCGGACCATTCTGAGGCGTTCAGGGATAGGAGACTGACCTGGGAGCATTCTCTGCTATTTATTAACGCAAGTCGTTCTGCTTCCGGAGGTCATGGACATGACTATTTTGACATATGGTCTCGGTGATAGGCAGAACGAAGGTGATCATTCCTTTTTTGACCGTAGTGACGGTCATCCCTCGGTCTCACAGATCCATAGTTACATTTGTAACCTACGTTCACTACTGTTCAGAGTGTTTACAGTTCACTACTGTTCAGAGTGTTTACAGTTTACTAGTGTTCAGAGTGTTTAGAGTTCACTACACAGTCTTCATAGTGTTTGGAGTGGACTACAGTGCTGCTCATAGTGTAAGATTAATTAGATAGTGTCAACGTTTAGAGTTCATTGTGTTCTTCATTGTGTTCAGAGCTCACTACATGGTGTCCCTCTGGTTCCAGGAAGTTGCTGAAGTCCACACTTGTCCTGATGCCACTGTTTGGAGTTCACTACATGCTCTTCATGGCTATTCCATACACAGACGTCTCTGGCCTCCTTTGGCAGGTCCAGATGCACTACGAGATGTTTTTTAACTCCTTTCAGGTCAGACATATTACACTCACACAAACACACACACAATATATATATTAAAGCTGCAAGCAGCATTTTCACAACAAACTTTCATGACCGTACGTCAAAAGGTTGTTATGAGTATTTAAAGTTTTCAATTGATCGCTTTAGCACCCCCTATCGTCCTATTTTGATGAACTTTAGCCTGGTTAACCTTGACCTATGCTTAAGTACACCAAGTTTGGTGATGATTGACTCAAGTTAAGCCCGCCTTTAGCCACCTAACATTGATTTGGCTCATTTGGACGTCCAGCCGTCATTTTGTTACAGGTTCTGGGTTCCCTAGGAAAATTTGCTCAACATGAGGACATACAAATGTCTGCAGGATTTCATGACTGTAGGTGAAAGGGGTCAGGAAATATGGCCGTCCAAAGTATGTATTTTCAGTTCATGGTTATAGCTCCCCCCAGGCCCGGGGTGGCCATCGGGACGTTTGCGAGGTTCCCCGGTGGTCCGCTCCACTTTCAAATGTATTTTGGGCCACTTTGGTTGGAAAAAAAATGACTTTGACCATTATTTTATCTTCTCCTAAAGACGTTCTTCATTCATCTGATATGTGATGTATTGGATCCAAGATCATAGGAGTCCATTTTGATGTTGATATCAGCATTTAAGTCTTTACGCGTTTTAAACCACACCCTCTTTTAGAAGTCAATGGCTCCTGGGTGCTTTAATCTCTAATGTACAGACTTTGCTTTACGTCAGATTGAAGACATTGGTCTATACATGATATGTGCTAAACAGATTTGTGTGTAAGTCAAAAAACCTGGGATCCTGGGAACCTGGGAATTTAGTGTTTTTAACAAAATTCAAGATGGCCGTTGATCTATCCAAAGAGAGTTATTAGTTCTTGAGGCAGATTTGTTCACCATGAGGACATGCGTGTGTGAACAAAGTTTCATGACTGTAAGTCAAAGCGGTTTCGAGATATGCTTGTTCAAAGTTGGCATTTTTGACTGTTGTTATAGAGCCACCCTTTGGGCCAGTCAGTGTAAT
This sequence comes from Micromesistius poutassou, assembly GCF_964030765.1. NCBI lineage: Eukaryota > Metazoa > Chordata > Actinopteri > Gadiformes > Gadidae > Micromesistius > Micromesistius poutassou. The sequence continues at coordinate 533,871 of NC_140291.1, read as the reverse complement.
ATTTGCTCTCTGTTAATCTTGAGTCAACCTGTACAGCTGTAGTAAGTGTCATCAAAAGCGTGTGCGGAATAATAATAATAACACTAACGATTACAATAGGTTGCCTTCGCACTTTGTGCTTGGTACCCTAATAAACATGTAATTATACAAAGCATAGATCAATTAACACACCTCCACCATATACCCTGTATGTGTGTGTGTGTGTGTGTGTGTGTGTGTGTGTGTGTGTGTGTGTGTGTGTGTGTGTGTGTGTGTGTGTGTGTGTGTGTGTGTGTGTGTGTGTGTGTCTGTGTGAGAGTATGTGTGTGTTCATGTGCCTGTGTGTTTTTATTTTGCAGGGATTTGTTGTGGCTTTCATCTACTGTTTCTGCAACGGAGAGGTATTGATCTGTGATCTGTAATCTGATCTGTAATCTGATATTTTAACCTGTCTATACTGATTTTACCTAATCTGATTTAACATATAATCTGATTTGATGTTTCATCTGATATCTAATATGTTCTGATATCGAATGTAATCTGATATCCAATCTGATAGCGATATCTGATCTGATAGCAAAATGTATCTGATATTTTATCTGATATCTAATAGGGTATCTAATCTGATATGTTTCATGTAACATAATTTGATATGTACTATAATCTGATGTCTAATCTGGTGTTAAAGTAGTCCTGGCTCACTCTTTCCCCTCCTATCAGGTGCAGGCTGAGGTAAAGAAGGCGTGGCTTAGACGGAGTTTAGTTTCGGACCTCAGACAGAAGTCCAGGATGACCAGCAGTGGGGGCGGAGTCAGTTGTTATTATGGCAACATGACCACCAATAACAGCGTCAGCTTTTCTGCCGTCACCTTGAGGGGCGGAGTCATGCCGGTTGCCCCGCCTTCCATGCACCCAATCAGAAGCAGTCCAGGCTACGCCTCCAGTGACCTCATGGAGACCAGCGACCCTCTCCAGACCCCCAGCTCCCCAGGAACAGGCTGTCGACGGGGGGGTTCAGAGTGGAGTGAGGGGGGCCGGGGAGAGCCTCCTGGTGGTACCCAGGAGGGAGAGGAGCAGGAGACAATGCTGTGAATGTTGAACGACTGGAACCCCTACCCTGTACAGCCAAACGCCCCATTTGGACACGTGGCACCTCGATGGTGAATGGTCACCTTCTCCCGGTCCAGAGAACATTTCTGTTTTTATCACTTTTTAATGAAAAAAATCTATTCATGTAATGTAAAAAAAAAATGGTCATTCAATATTTTTTAGGCTGTTAAATATGTTTTCATATAATTTATGTTATTTGAAAACAAACAAACAAAGGACCCCTTTTTTATTTATTTTGGACCGTTGGATAACTTCTTCTGGTGCAAAGCTTTGTCTGCTATACGTTGCTTTTCCTGAATAGAACCATGGAAACACAATATATACAACCGTATGTGAATAAATCAGTGTGATAAGCGTGTCCTATGGTGTCATTAGTGCCAGCCCATGCAGGAGGATCTTCGTGACTCCTCCCCCGACTCGTTCCTTGCGCATCGCGCACCCAGCGGGAGACGCTGCGCACACAGCCGGACAGGTGGACAGGCAGCGCACGCTGCTGCACAGAGGTAAGAAGACGACCATGCTAGCCTTGTATTTGTGCTCATGTATTTTATGGACTACTCACGACTTGCGATCTTAGATCCTTGTTTTGTAGAAAGTAGGATTGTTTGAGTTTTCATCTTGTTTTAAATAATTAAATTATACAATTCAGATGCATGTTGAGCACTTGAGGCAATAGGCTTCGGCACTAGACACGATTGGCACTAAACTAAATCGTTTAGTGCCATCAAATAAATGATGGGTTCATTATTACAAATAAACATTAAAATATCTTGCTTCGCACCAACATTCCTGATATTCTTCCACATTGCCACAGATACTACTTTGAATATTGTAATATTTTACACATTGTTTTATTTCTAAAAGAAAGTCCCTATGCTTCAATCGTCATAACCTTCGATATATAGGCCATTTATCAGATGAGTAGATGTTGAAGCAAAAGAAACATCTTTAAAGTTCCCTCAAAATTATACATAACCTTTCTGAGGTCCAAAGTCTTGGGGGTTTTGGGTGGCCTTATAGGTATTGGTTTTTAGTCTGTTTATTATAGTGGGTATAGTGGTATGATGAAAACTGTCGCTGTGCGTACACTGATATAAAAAGGACGTCTTCCCGGCCAAAAGCCTAGTGTGAGCGCACTCAAACAAAAAGGGACGCTCGGTGAGTCGCGTGACACACACTCATAAAAGATAAAGATGATACATAAAAGATGATACTTATTTTCATTCTGATCAATTGTTTTTATATGCTGAAATACAAATCGGTTTCAAGTATATTCTAACACTGTTGAAAAAAGTAATCTGTAATCCGTTTTCTGTCAAAAAAATAAAATAAAGCATATATAAATAAATATAAATAAATAAATAAAACAGTTTAACGGGTCCAGGTGCTAATGGATAGGCCTATTTGGTTATTCATGTGTAACGAAAATCAGAAAAACGAAATCCACATGGATTATTATTATTATTCGTTTGCTGAAAAGCACAAATACCATTGTTGTTGTTTTTTCCTGGTAACTGGGTTGCTCTATATAAGGAACTTGAAACTGCTGATTTTTGACCGACTCTAGCCTGACAAAAAAAAGTATTTCCCGTTTACTGCAGGGCGTTGCCTTTGATCTAGCCGGGTTCTATCATTGATGTTTGGGGCCTCTATTGGTGGCCCCAAACATCATATTTTGAGGAACTGAGGAACACAGGATGTCGGTCAAACCTTCATCCTTCTTCTATTCGCAGAGGAAACATCTTCTCAGAACCCATGGCCCATTTTACGTTTTTCCAATTCCCATTAAAGGGCCTGTATTTGACCACCAGTTGTAAGTGGGATTATGAGCCGTTTCAAAATCCATTCTCTGTGTGAGTGTCCACCTATGTATGCTGGATAGATCAGTTTACTAGCCTAACAATTGGACTGTAGCAAACTTTTAATGTTAAAATACATTTTTAATTTAATTAATTTTTAATCATTCATGTATTAATAACGTGGTGATATTTTAATCTATGATTACGTCAAGCTAGTAAAATTGCTTGAAATACGTGTATAGATTACTATATATATATACGTGTATAGATGACTATATATATATATATATATATATATATATCTATATATATATATATATATATATATATATTTATATATATACATGTATATAGGCCATATGAGGACTCCTCATGAAAGACATTTGAACAATGTCTGACTTCTGTTGGAAAGGGCTTTATAGCCTTTGGCACTGCAGGAAAAAATATGGTATTATCATACTAAACGTACTGATATGATTTTTGTTTTCTTTCTTGATTAGGTTCACGGGCTACAACTAATCTCATACATGGCAATAATGACAAGAATGGTATTGCATTGAAAAAGAACAGTCATCCAGATTGAAAACATACACCGGAAATACCCTAGCAGCGCTTGACCTCAAGATTGATCAAAATGGCTGTTTCAACAAGACACCTATCGATATTGGCAGTTGGGCTTTTGGTTCACTTCTCCTATCAGTACAGCTTTAACAATTGCATTGGAAATCAATACTCAAATAATCTGACATTCTTTTGCAGTCAACGAACCGAAAATCGCATATCTCTAATTGTGGGGGACCTGCCAGCATCTGCCATCAACATCACCATTGTAAATAATAACGTCTCGCACATACCCACAGGGAGCTTTCAACGTTTTTCCAAACTGGAAAACCTTTGCATGGACAGTAACAAGTTGGAGTTCATTGACGGGCTGGCTTTCCGGAACATGCATCACCTCAAGACTCTCAACTTGTCTTTAAACCTCATATCAAAACTCAACAGCTCAGTTTTTCAGGACCTTTACAACCTCACTTATCTCTCACTAGCTCTCAACCGCTTGAGGGACCTCCCCCAGGGCCTCTTCACTTCCACCCCTCAGCTGAACACCTTGATCTTACATAAAAACTCTCTGGACAATTTCTCTGTCGTCGTGCGATCCGTTTCATCCCTAAATCATCTGAGAACACTAGATCTTTGCTTTAACAAATTCACATCCCTCACTAATTTAAACTTCTCATTGCCTAAGAGCCTGACTAAATTGTTTGTATGTGGAAATAAGTTGGTATCTTTGGCTTGTTCTGGTTCATTTCTCTCGCACATCAGACGACTAGATTTATCGACAAACAAGGAACTCTCAACTACTGCTTTCAAAGGAGTTGACCTTGCACAGATTCGCTATTTACAAATGGGTTCAACTAAAGTTGATATATTTGAGTTTTTCAAAGTGACCAACGTTGATGCTAGTTATGTGGACTTCTCTGACATGGGCTTAACCAACTCAAGTCTGATCAATAAGCTATGCACGTTTTTAAGGAAAAGAGAACACATCACCAAAATGACTCTGAAATCGAATAAAATTAACATGTTAAATTCTATGTTATCCAATTGCCCTCAAATCACAGAAACATTTGATCTTTCCTCAAACGAACTGAAACAGGTCAATTGTCTCAAATTTCTTGAAGGACAGAAACACATACAAACGATCACCATAGAGCACAACCACATCAGACATCTGTATTCCTGCAAGCGTATAAAATATAAGCTTCCCCTCACACAGTTGAGTTTTCGTTACAATCGCATCCTATTAATCGACTCCGACGCCTTTGCTCACACACCAAATGTCACAATTTTGAACCTTAACATAAACACCATTGCTTTTCTTGATACCAGAGCACTCAGAGGGCTTACCAAGCTCCAGATTCTCCGTCTGGACAACAACCTCTTAAGTGATTTGTTTGATTCCACCTTCCAGGGCTTAAGTAGCCTGGTTAACTTGAATCTTCGCAACAACCGCATCGCTGTGATTTTCTACGGCACATTCCTAGATCTGGGTCGGCTGACTATCTTGGACCTGGGTGGGAATAAAATCGCCCATATTTATAAAGATGGCCTCAAGGGATTGAAAAGTCTAAGAAACCTCTACTTGGATGGAAACAACCTTAAACAAATAGATAGCATCGAGTTTGCTATGTTCCAAAACACCCTAAAAGTGTTGGATCTACGGAAGAACCAGATTCGTTTCACTTCTGAAACTGCCATTTCTCCTTTCGTGAATCTCAGCAGTCTCAAAGATCTTAAGCTGGATGGACAACAGCCCTTCGGCATAAGCCGGCTGCCTCATGGCTTTTTCCATGGTCTTCACTCCCTGACAAATCTGTACCTTACCAACAACCGTTTAGATCACATTGCTTCTGACACCTTTGACGATCTGACAGGCCTGCATTACCTAACACTAGATAACTCGTGCAATGGCTTGGTAAACCTCGAGCCAGGGAGCTTTAAGAATCTGAGGAATTTGAAGAGGCTGAGTGTGCAAAATATTGGCATTGAGAATTTGTCCAAAGACGTTTTTGGAAATCTTACCAATCTACAAGGCTTATACCTTACCCATAACGTGATGCAGCACATTGAGGTGGATGTTCTAGAAAGCCTCCGAAGTCTCAAATACCTTGACATAAGAAAGATTCCCCTAAGCTGTTCATGTCAAAACGTACAACTGCAAACCTGGACACTTCATAACAATAAAGTTCAAATTATAGATTTGCATAGTCTGCTATGCCAAGAGAACATTAATCAGTATTTCTACAATTTTGACATAAACGTTTGCTTCATAGACCTTGGGAAGTACCTATTCTTCACTACGGCTGCTGTGATCTTTGTGTTCATTGTAGTTCCTCTATTTCACGTCAAGTTATATTGGAAAATTAAATACGGCTATTATGTGTTCCATGCCTGGTTCAGCGAACAGTGGCGCAAACTGAGGGAAGACGAGGAAAACTGTGAATACGACGCATTTGTCTCCTATAACTTCCACAACGAACAATGGGTCCTAGAGCAGCTGCTTCCAAACCTGGAGGGAAACGGCTCTTCGTTCAAACTTTGCCTTCATCACAGGGACTTTGAACCGGGACGCAACATAGTGGACAACATCGTGTCCGCCGTGTACGGCAGCCGCAAGACGCTTTGTGTCGTGAGCCGGAACTTCCTGCAGAGTGAATGGTGCTCACTGGAGATCCAGCTGGCCAGCTACCGGCTCTTTGACGAGCGTCGGGACATTCTGCTGCTGGTGTTCCTGGACAATATCCCCGAGAGGGAGCTGTCCTCCTACCACCGCATGAGGAAGGTCATGTTGAGGAAGACATATTTGCAGTGGCCCGGCTCAGAGTGCACCGACCCGGCCTTGGCCCAACTGCTTTTCTGGAAACAGCTCCGGAGGGCCCTGAGCACAGGAAGTAGAACGGAGGAGGAGGACGCAGCGGGGGGAAACAAAAGCCCTGCAGAGACTGCAGAAGGCGATCCAACCGACTCTTCAAAACCCTACCTCTGAGGAAATCTGTCACTGAAAGTATGTATAATTGGAACAGTTGGATTATATCGTCAATGATTGATGATTGTTATATTTGTGTTTGCATCTATTGCCAACAGGGTTTGTAGACAATTGGAATATGATTCTGGTGTGTAAATGTGTATTTTTTTTTTTTTAATTTTCCTTGAATAGTAATTTAAAGAGATAAGTGGAACAGGGTGATGACGAAAAGTAGGTTTGGCAACAAAAATGTCCTTGCCTGTGTTACGGCGTCTGCCGGGAGCTAGCATCACTCTGTGTGGTGTTTGTCTGTCTCTGTGCTTCATGTTATGGGCGGAGCTAGTAGACTCTTCTTCTTCCTTCTCCTTTCTCGAGTAGCATCCAGCTGCGGCCCCGGAGGCGGGGCCTGTGGTGTGGCGACGGGGCCTGTGGCTTGGCAGAGGGGCCTGTTGTGTGGCAGGTCCGTCTTTTTCAGCTTTTTTCGACGTTTTGCGTCGACTGTGACGCAACACGTCGAAAAAAGGGCTGCAGTTGGCTACTGTTGCCTTTCTCCGCCTACAAGATCATCTTGATCAACACATCCTGTTTATCTACTCCGGCTTTCGATCACTCATCGCCAGATCGTCAAACAGTCGCACGCTATGTAAGTAGCCGGGGTTGCAAACTCTCACGCATCTGGCGTGACACTCACGCTTTCAGCACCAATCTCACGCTGTCACGCACATGCAAGAAATGTCACGCCAAAAAAAAAAAGACTTTCTGTAATTTTTTGTTGATGACACAGCGTATTGTTTCCAATGACAGGGGAGGAGTTTAAGACATCTCCCTACAACGTTCTCACTGCAGTAACCTATGATCTATGAACCCCCCCCCCCCGCCAACAACTATATATTATAAGATTTTGCAGAGTCTCACTCCAGCCAAAGACCCAAAGTTGGCAACCCTGAGTAGCGTTCCGATGTGTCTCTGTTCCTGTATTCATAATTCTCAGGTTCTGACCCTCTGCTCCTGTCCAGGCCACCTCACTTCCGTGGCACTGTTCCTCCACACCGCCTGGTTCCTACACCGACCCGGCCCGCCTCCCACATCAACCAGCCTCTGCTTATTGCCATCAAATAAACATTCAATCAGCTAGAACTCTCGCCTGTGTCGTGCGTTTGGACCGGACCGTAACAGTCTGTCTTCTATTACTAAGACAGTTGGATTGCACCTACAAAAGGTGCAATCCACTTATATCTAGCCTAGGCAGTTTGGAGAGACCAACCAGTTAGCTAGATTTTTAAAGTTTCCAGATATTGAAAGTATCCAACCGAAAAAAAGTCCCCAACAGCCCTTCTGCACTCCGTTTAAACCCACTTCCCCAAATCACATAATTCACAGTTCATCTGCTGAGCATTGTGGAAGTCTCAACATGGCATGTCTCATGACAAACAGTCATGCCATTGTCGTCAGACAAACACTAAAATCTAAGGGGGATGTTCTAGACACCCTCAGACAAAACAGACAACTACAAAAAAAAAAAAATATATATATATATATATATATATATATATATATATATATGATATATTTGCAGTTGTTATATTTGTATTTGTGTTTCTAATAGGGTTTGTACACAATTGTAATTTGATTCTTGTCTGTATATTTGTATAACAGAAGGAGCCTGTTTTTCTTTTGCTTGAATAGTAATACAAGTGCTTAAACTTCGTCGTCAAATCACCTACATATCTCAGCCATTGTTAGGTGTCCAAAGTCAGGACCCAGAAACCGTTCCGACAGCTATACAGTACGTTGTCATGCTTAAAACTGCAGTAACATATTGTATGTTGTATTGTCGAGTTTCCATCTACCTTGTCTTGCCACAAGGTGGTGCTCTCAGCTCATTTAAATTCAGACCATAACGATACACGATTTATGAGTATTAGACTACTTTAAGTATCATATTGGTATTAATAAAATAGTAATAGCAGTAATAGCAGTATAAATATAATAATATCATTAGTATTACAATATTTCTATTAATAGAATACTATTATTAGTAGTAGTATCATTAATAAAATATTAATTGTAATATAATATTCTAAGTAGCAGTAGTAGTAGTAGTAGTAGTAGTAGCAGCAGGCATACTATTGTAGCAGATGTATCAGTAATTTGGAGTTCTGAGTTCTAGGAGTAGGCCATGTCCTGCACAAGTCAAATATTAATGAAATAATTCGCACGTACGCATGTGGCTGCATGATCCTGCATCCATTCTGCAGGTTATGTTCAATAAACCTTCTTAACACTGCGGATGTCCTTTTGCATGTTTGCATATATTCGTTTAGGTTCATGGTTCGCCTTTATGACATGACGTGTCGTCGCGGTGCCTGGACTACACCGTGTGATTGATTAGAGTGGGTTCTGCTGGGTTTGCTGCTGTGTAAGACGTGCATTCTGATAGAGACTGCGGAACAGAGCGGACGATTCTTCTGAAGACCCACCCGGCTGGAGGACCTTTCTCACAACCGCAAGCAGTCAAGTGGATTGGTAAACGGATTGACAATCGCAATGTCGTCTATGCTCGGAGTCGTGGCCAAGCAGCTCAAAAGCCATCCCGCTGTAAGTTTGAGTCGTTTTATGGGGGAGAATCACAGATGACATTGAATCGTGACTCTCCTGCCAACAGTGAACATGCCGGGACACTTGATGACTCCAATTAGACCTGGACGAGTCATTCAATATGAATATGAAATGTATTCCACAATACAGTAGCATAGCATTTCATTGTATTGCTGCACAAGTGAATTAATTGATCTTTTTTTTGGGGGGGGGGGGGGGTTCTGGTTTGAATGGAAACATGTGTTCGGGTTGACCTTTACTTGATTTTATGAAAGGACAGCAAGGAAAATTGATCTTGAATAACTTGACACGTGTGGTTGTCAAATATCAGTTGAGCACTCACATAAACGGCCATGGCCGAATATCATACAACTTGTGTGTGCTGTTCAATACGGTCTGATGCTGTCTCTTGTCTCTCCAGCTCATTCCGCTGTTCATCTTCATCGGTGGAGGGGCCACCATGAGCGCGATGTACCTGGGCCGCCTAGCCCTGAGAAACCCTGACGTCTCGTAAGTCAGAAACGGCAAGAATATGTGTGTGTGTGTGTGTGTGTGTGTGTGTGTGTGTGTGTGTGTGTGTGTGTGTGTGTGTGTGTGTGTGTGTGTGTGTGTGTGATGCTCATGTAGGGTCATGTTATATATATATATATATATATATATATATATATATATATATATATATGTGATCATAGTAGGCTATATAAGTATTACTATATAGAACTCATAATATATATAATATATGTATTAAGTATTACATATATATATGTGTGTGTGTGTGTGTGTGTGTGTGTGTGTGTGTGTGTGTGTGTGTGTGTGTGTGTGTGTGTGTGTGTGTGTGTTCATTGTGTAGTTAGTATAAATAATAATAAGGTTATATAATGCAACAAGATCTTTACCATCTACCTTCACATTCAGATGGGACCACAAGAACAACCCAGAGCCCTGGGCCAACTTGGACCCCAAACATCAGTACAAGGTGAACATTTTCTTCATATTTCATCCTCATTTCATACATTAAATTTAATATACAGTATTTATCAGATCATAATGTTCTATTTTATGCTATGAATCATATATTATTTGATTTCATACAGCCTTATATTCAGCATATAATTCTATATTAATTAATATACTTAAAATAATATTAATTACACATTATTATTCTATATGTTTATGCTATATATGATACTTAACATGATATTGATTGTCCTTCACAGCTGTTTACAGTGAATATGGATTACTCAACTTTGAAGAAGGACAGACCTGACTTCTAAACAGTTCTTCGACCAAAAAAAAATTCCAAATAAAAAAGCACTTAAACTAATTGAAATGAGTTCAATAAATGACCCTCGTGTTGTGTGCATGCCATGGTGTGATCTTTCCCAGATGAGGATTGGCTTGTCTTTCTATTACACATTACTAGAGCATTAGAACATGACAATGTCATGAGCATGACATTGTCCATAAGTTCATTCTAAAGATAGACTGCTCATTCGTAGGCCTACTGTACATGCAGAAGGTCAGAAATGAACTACATATCCCACAGCTGACTGTCGTGAATCACGAATAAACTACATATCCCAGATGGTCCTATCGCGAGAGCCACTTACAAATGACATATCCAAGACCCGTCGGTGCTATCGCGAGATTGCGCTTAAATTTGACGCGGGAAGGTGTAACTTCCGTCATAACAATCAAATCAAATCAACAACAACTCAACAGGAGCTACTCGTGTCCTATATTAGTATTATGCACATTATATATTAATGTTATAGTACAACCTGGGTTACAACACGATGGATTCTACTCTGACCAACGTATCTCCTCGTGATCTGCTGCGTAATATTATCTCCACCGAGCCGCCGCGGTCCCCCGTCACCCGGTAACACTTTACTTTAATTATAATACACTTTACTTTACTTTACCGAATTAAACTACTTACATCAACTTACACTGCTGTACAAATGACTTTATTAGACACAATACCCAAGTATAGGGTACTAGTCTGCTCTGTAAAGTAAAGAGGAACCCCGCTACTACTAGCCCCATAACCATTAACTACTTATGAACAACACGCTGCATTAGGAGCACTTATTAGTACAATTAGTCCAATTAGTACAATTAGTACAATTATTACAGGTCCATTATAGGTATTGGTCTTACATGAGAGTATTAATTGGTCTACATGAGAGTGTGTATTGGTCTAATATGAGAGTGTGTATTGGTCTACATTGGACTTCTATCAGTCTTATATGAGAGTGTGTAATGGTATTATGGTATGGTATAGTATGTATTGGACGTCTTATATGATGCATAAAATGCATTTTGGGTCCTCTGCCACTCTTTACTTGCACTGCAATACTGTCAACGTTTGGTCCGGTCTGTGTGAGCAGGTCGTGGCGCGCGGTGCCCCGGGGGGGGGTGGAGACCCAGGCCGCCCCGGGCCCCGTGGAGTCTGACGGCGGTGTTGTGCGACGCAGCCTGAGGCACAGGAAGACCCTGCCTGGCTCCAGTCCCACCCCAGACACGCACCTGATTAGGCTCCACAAGGTAGGCACGTCTCACGCTGTAGCTCACTGGGAATGACATTTGATACCTCACTAGATCCATGTTAGAAACGTTATGGTGGGAAACACATTGCTATTGGCCATATAGGCTGGTACCATAGGTTTTGAACTTATCAGGTTCAACACCCTGACAACACCCAACCCTAACCCTAACCCTACTGGTATCCATGGTGGGTGAGGAGACCCAGTGTTGTGGAAAATATGAATTACACACAACATAAAACATACAATTATAATTAAATAAGTCTTTGTATAAAGTCTCTTTTGCACCTCAAAGATTCAATTTTTAAATTGACTTATTGAAATTAATTAACTTTTCCACAATATTCTAATTTATTGAGATGCACCTGTACATCACGTCCACCTGGATGGTTGTAGACCATAGGAGCGATTGGTCTTTGTTGATGTTAAACCCTTTGAGGCTTGTGTGAACAACGTGAAGGTTTCCCCTATAAGAATCATGTACACCACATGGACTCATGGGAGATGTTTGGTAAATCACCGCCTGTGTCTCCATGATCATGCACTCTATTAAGTCACATGCTTGGCTGTCAACAAGTGTCCTAAAATAAGTAATGGTTCATCACCCAGGAACCCGCGGGCGAGGAGGAGGACCAGGGCGGTAGTTCACGACGTAGCCTCCGGTCCAGGAGGAGCCATCCCAGCACCAGTCAGACCCCAGACAAGCATCTGAAAGAGCTCCACAAGGCAGGCACATGGCTCATCTAGCTCATCACCAACCAATAGTCCATACTGGAGAGCTGACGGTGGAGAACACCATAGCTGTGTTCGAAATCGTTCCCTATTCCCTCACTCACTATTCCCTATATAGTGTTTATGATACAGTGAACTATATAGGGTACGAACAAACGAGAATTCGGACACTAACATTTCTGAATTTCTGACATTTCTGTCATTTGCGTCAGTAAATGCGCCCGCATTGCATTGTGGTACACGGGAGTAACATGTAGGGAACATCGTATGTTCACTCAAATTTTGGGTATTATAGTGCATTATAAAACACTATATAGTTTAACACTATAACGAAATTAACCGCTGAGAATTCGAACAGCACTACAAAATGGCGAGCACCCTATATAGTGCACTATATCCGTGATAGGGAACGATTTCGAACACAGCTCTTGCCATTGGCCATATAGACTGGTACCATACATCCTAACGTGTCAGGTCCGACACCCTGACACTACAGGTATCCCAGGGGGACGTGGAGACCAAGGGCGATGTCATGAGACGGGTCAGCTCCAGGAAGAGGCCTCCTGGCGCTGGTCAGACCCCGCAGGAGGCCTTGAAGATGCATCTGATACAGAAGCTCCGTAAGGTAGACTGACTAGACTCGTTTTTAAAATCCATCCATCCACCCACCAACGTGTAACCCGTGATCCGTCCACCCACACCCGCCCAACCTGTCCTCCGTCCTCAGAGCGCCTCCAGATCTGCTCTGGTCACAGATAGCAGACGCCTGTCAGGCTTACGCCGGCCTGGGCCCATGACATCACTCCTGGATGACGATGACATCACACCCAGGCGCCTGCTTCGGAACATCATAAGTACCGGTGTGTGTGTGTGTGTGTGTGTGTGTGTGTGTGTGTGTGTGTGTGTGTGTGTGTGTGTGTGTGTGTGTGTGTGTGTGTGTGTGTGTGTGTGTGTGTGTGTGTGTGTGTGTGTGTGTGTGTGTGTGGTCAAGGTGTGTGTGCTTGTGTGCTGTCGACGTGTGTGTGTGTGTGTGTGTGCATGCAGTTAATGCCTATGTGTGTGTGTAGCGGCGGTGGTGTCCCCGGTGCTCCATGTGAGGACTGAAGCTGAGGGGAGCGAGGGCCCAGCAGACGTCAGCGTTGCCAGCAGTAGTGCTAGGTAGGTGACACACCGATACCTTACCTCTGTGCTGTTCTCAGATAGGGACCTGTTGCTCTGTGATGTGTTTCATTAGGATGGGGCGTTTCAGTCAGTTCAGTTCAGCTCTGCTCTGCCCACCACAGACAGTACATGCCTGTGGTTGGTGCTAACCCTAACTCTTCAGGTTAGGTTGGCATTCATTTGTTATGCTTCTAAACTAGTTTAAGACCAAGATTAGCTTTGATAATTTCAACGCTATGAAAAACAACTTCCCTAGTTTGATCCTGAAAGATCGGCAGTGCTTCAAATGCATGAGCGGGCTGCACTTCACTTACTGACCAAAGGGGTCAGTAATGAGATGGAATTTCAGATTCTTACACACAGTCCCTTTTTAAGGTTGCAGGCCTAACCCAGACAGGTTGAAGTCATTCTGTACAGTGCTTACCCGGAGCAAACCATAGCCCTAACCCAGACCACAGCCCTAACCCAAACCACAGCCCTAACCCAGACCACAGCCCTAACCCAGACCACAGCCCTAACCCAGACCACAGCCCTAACCCAGACCACAGCCCTAACCCAAACCACAGCCCTAACCCAGACCACAGCCCTAACCCAGACCACAGCCCTAACCCAAACCACAGCCCTAACCCAGACCACAGCCCAGTTGTTACCCAGACATCCATCCGTCCTGGGATAATCATGTCTAAGGAATTGTAAGGAAGAAGCTTTATGGGACTTCATATTGTCAAAAATGTGTAGCTATATCCTGTTTCAAAACATGCGTTAATATCTCGTCAGTTGAAAGTTTAGAAACTGGTTGAAGTAATTTTGTACTTAACTTCTAGGTGGGGCTATCCTACAGACACTCCCACATATACGTATGATTCAGTATATGCATAGCGGGGAATCTCTCTGGGATAGGTACTTTTCCCAATGAACCGCATTAATACTCCACTGTTTCCCTTCTAGTGTTGATCTGGACCTGCCAGATGAAACCCTGGCTGGCATCTCCAGTACAGTAAGGGGACTGAGGAGAACGAGGCAGCGACAAAGCTTCAATGTCACGGCTTTTGAGAAGAACATGGAAACCGGTCAAGGTGAGCTACCTGAACCAGGTCAAGGTGAGCTACCTGAACCAGATCAAGGTGAGCTACCTGAACCAGGTCAAGGTGAGCTACCTGAACCAGATCAAGGTGAGCTACCTGAACCAGATCTAGATGAGCTCAAATGATTATTTTTTTTTTTTTAAGATGCAAAACTTCAGGCTGAGGAATCGGGACATGAGCTCATGTCTCTCTCGACCTCATTGGGGTAAGAAACTGAGGCCCCGTTATTAATGAAAAACATTGTTGTGAATATTGTTAATCACGTAGTGAACTTCTGGTCCAAGGCATGGAGATGTTGTCACTTTAAACCTGCATGTGAATTATATTTTCAGATCTGCTTCATTGAGTTTAAACACGCCGTCAGTGGAGGCCTCCACTGGGAGGGTCGGGCTGAGGAGAAACACACAAAGACAAACCAAGTTCAGTGCTGATGATTTCATCGCTGCGGTTCAACAGAGACAGTTGGCCGGTGGTCACGGTGAGTGAGACGGTTTGGTGTCTGGGACTCGGGGAGTAAGAGGAGTCCAGGGGGGTTAGCTGGGTATATGGGGGGAGATGTCTGGGTCTTCTTACGTTTGCTGTAAATGGACTGCATTTATATAGTGCATTTTTTGTAACCAGTGGCCACCCAATGTGTTTTACAATATTGCCTGACATTCACCCTACACACATTCTCCATGCCGCCCCATGGAGTGAGTTGTGTCTGGGTGGTTTTGGGGGGGGGGGGGGGGGGAGTTAGCTAGGACAGGGTCTGGGTTAGATGGTTAATCATCCTCTTTGTTTCTCGCCCCCAGCAGAGGGAGAGGAGTGGGACCATCCGACGGAGTCCTTTGCTGAACTCAGTGACCTTCCCGACATCACCACTGACATCTTTCACCAACGCACCAAGCTGTACGACACCCACCAAACAATCGGGGGCGCTGAACAGGGAGCGGGGGCTGCAGAAGACACCCGCCCGAACGAAGACCCGCCCTCTACCGAAGACCGCACATCGACCGAAGACACTCCCTCTACCGAAGACCCTCCCTCTACCGAAGACCCTCCCTCTACCGAAGACCCGCCCTCAACCGAAGACCCGCCCTCAACCGAAGACCCTCCCTCTACCGAAGACCCTCCCTCTACTGAAGAGGATGAGCTTATCACTCACTCCACCAGCGAGGTTGAGCCGGTGACTATGGGGACTGAGGAGTCGGAGGAGTCGGAGGGTGCGGAGACTAACGTAGAGGAAGAGGAGCAGGGAGAAATGGTGGCTATGGAGACCCAGAGTGAGGTGGAGGCTCCTGGGGATCAGACGGCATCAGGTCAAACCGGTGTGGAGCGCAGCAGTAGCAGGCCTCGTTCTGAAGGCCATTTGCTAAGGGAGCATCGTTCTGGCCAGAGAGCGAGGGGCTACATGAGCATGGGGGCCATAGGTGAGGATCGCCACAGAGGTTAACTGTAGTGCTGCTGATGTAGTTGTGAGCGTTGTGAACACGTGTAGCGTATAATGACCCTTGACTCTGTGTCTTCATTCAGATCCCAGCAAGTCGAAGGAAGAAAAGGAGGGTTATCCTACTGGACTTACTGGACTGACCAACGTGGTTGACGATGAGAACATCCATTGCTCTTCACACCAGATGGAGGAGGAGGGGGTGCAGATGGAGGAGGAGGGGGTGCAGGTGGAGGAGGTGCAGATGGAGGAGGAGGAGGGGGTGCAGGTGGAGGAGATGCAGATGGAGATGGAGGAGGAGGGGGTGCAGGTGGGGGAGGAGGTGGTGCAGGTGGAAGAGTTGCAGGAGGAGGAGGAGGAGGAGGAGGAGGAGGAGGAGGCGGCGGCAGAGGAGCTGAGTGATAAGGAGCTCCAGGGGGAGGTGGGAGAGGAGGAGGGGGATGAGCAGGGTGATGAGGAGGAGGAGGAGGTGGAGGAGGAGGAGGAGGCGGCGGAGGTGGAGCAGGGTGATGAGGAGGTCCAGGAGGAGGAGGAGGGTGATGAGGAGGTCCAGGATGAGGATGAGGAAGAGGAGGAGGAGGAGGAGGAGGAGGCAGCGGAGGTGGAGCAGGGTGATGAGGAGGTCCAGGCGGAGGAGGGGGTGAAAGTGGTAGAGTTGCAGGGTGATGAGGAGCTGGAGGAGCTGGAGGAGGAGGAGGACCAGGAGGAACTCGAGGGAGAGCTAAGTGGAGGTAAACAAACGTGTGTGTATATGTAAGTCGCTCTGGGGAAAAGTGTCTGCTGAATGTGACGTCTACTTTGTTCCCTCTGCGTAGAGCTGTCTATGAAGACTCCCGCCTTCGTCAGAATGAAGAGGGTTTTTGATCCTCCTCTGGGGGAAGGCAGTGTGGCTCCTCAACAAGGCCGTCCGGACTCCACTCTGTGAGTTAACATGCCTGCTCCCTATCAAGGAATGAATAATGACACTGTTTGTTTGCCAGTTTGCTGCCAGATATCACCTTATCCTAAACAAAGTCTCCAGCACACGTTGGTCCAACTTGCCTCTGAAACTCTCAGCCCGCGCTGAGGTTCCATCTTGTCTGTGTTTTTATAATCCAGTGTTTTCCCCCCCCAGGAAGTATCTTAGTCAAGGTGGTCGCTGCCCAGAGCGTGGAGGCCAACGTTTTGGGGGTATTTTGCTCAAAGATGCCAATACGCACTAATGAAATAAACAAACTGTTTATTTGAATACAAATGGCAAAGCAAAGCACCAGCGGTAGATTGACGGGTTAACGCACGTGATAAGACTGTGCAATAACATATACAACCACCAGGTGCCGCCGTTTCAATTCCATTCAAAAAGCTTTATTGGCACGACTATTGTTGTAAACAGTATTACCAATGCATTATTTATCTATATTTTTTTGTACCTAATGGAAGTATGTTTTCTTTCCCTACGAGAGATTTTTTCATTACATTGGTAGTCAAGGCGGGGCCCTAGTGTTGTTAAGGCGGCCGCCTTAACAACACAGTGCTGGGGGAAACACTGGCATCCATGGTCTCCAACAGATGATAATAGAGATGAACATGATGTGCCAGGTCGCGTTAATTACAGCAAAATACTTCAGTCTGTTGTGTTTGCACACACTTCAACTTGAATGGTGTTCTGTAACAGCACAGGTTTGCCTGTCAGGGCCTGCAAGCCAAGGACTGTTTATGAAATGCGTTGATGGAAGGCGTGTGTGTAACCAGTTATGGATCTCTCTATCACATGGATGTCCTCAGGAAGGCTCCGGCCAAGCCCAGGAAGGTGAGGGCTAAGCGGACGGGAGCCGGCCGCCTCCCCAAGAGCTACCTGATGAGCACCTTCAAGCACTTTGCCAAGACCAGGGTGGCGGCGGACGTGTATCCCGTCCTGGACAGCATGTGAGTCGCCATCACCTCAGCCTAACCTTAAGAACCTGTGCTTTATCATCAAAACATCTTCAGTAGAACAACGTGGGTCCAGTAGAACAACGTGGGTCCAGCATCACCTTAATCTCCCTCCCTGAAGTTATCCTCGCCTTTCAGGCGAGGATAACTTGCCTTTCAGGCGAGTTATCTCCCTCCTTGATGTAGCAGGAGAAATGTAGCGTTCCCAGTTTTCCTTTATTTATTTTTTGTGTGAATTTCGCTGCTGTTTCTCCACCGTCCCTCGACGTCTTGGTATGATCTGTTTGTATACTGAGTACATCTCCCTCACTTGTGTGTGTTCTCCAGAGTGGAAGCCTTCTTTGACCGGATGGCGGTGGACCTGGAGACGTACGCGCATCACGCCAAGAGGAAGACCATCGAAGTCGCAGACGTTGAACTGCTGCTGAGGAGGTCTGTGGTCGGTCGGTCGGTCGTCAGTCAGCAGATATAGAGACGTACAGGAGAGCGGGTCCATGGGAGTACTGTACTGTCGTCTTAAGCGTGGTTCTCCAGCCCTCGTACAGCCAGCTCTCCCTCCAGCACTCTGTGTGAACCACTGCTTGTACTTTTAAGGGTTAAGCTTTATTTACAGTTCAGCATACAAGGTGTTTTCAAAGATACGGCAAAGATCTGTGTTTTCAAAGATACGGCACTCCGAGACACCGTGCTGATCTGAGCCAAGCTGACTGCATTAAATTGTATACATATATTCATATGTATATTCCTGTATGTATGTATATATGTATATGTATGTACGTGTGTATGTACGTACGTATGTACATACTACTCATATTACTCATATTATAAACTTGTACACAAGGGGGCAGTACAGAGTTTCCAACCACAATGAACCCTCGATCAAGTCTGGGGCAGAATCTGCTCCTTTTGAAAATATGTTGAAAAATATTTATCTGTGAAAAAGATGAAAAACGTTTTGTGTTTTGCAACAAACTAAAAAGTGTGTGTGTGTGTGTGTGTGTGTGTGTGTGTGTGTGTGTGTGTGTGTGTGTGTGTGTGTGTGTGTGTGTGTGTGTGTGTGTGTGTGTGTGTGTGTGTGTGTGTGTGTGTGTGTGTGTGTGTGTTCAGACAGGGCTATGTTACTGACAAGGTTCCTGTGGAAGTCCTCATTGAGAAATATCTTCCCATGGAGTACAGAAGGATGCTCATCCCCATAGCAACCAGCGGAAATATCGTCATCCCTAAACAAAAATAGCTATTGTTTCCGAGTACCGGATGATTTCAAAGAAAATGACGTTACATCGATTACATAAGGAGAAAGCTTTTTTTTTTGTGTGTTTCTATTAGTGTTTGTCCTTTTCTTTGTAGGACCGTTTTGTATGTGCAATATTTCCTTTCAAAATATTTCAATAAAGATTCATTTGTAAGTTACATTTGATATGTTTATTATTAGATCTGATTCCATTTGATTCCAGTTTAAAAAAAAAATTATGTATAAGTTACCATAGCAATTGCTCAGATAGATCATGAGATTAACATAACTAATGCTGTAAACTGTAGAGAACTCTCAATCTCTACAAAGCTACAAAACTACAGTCATATTTAATAATAATTAATTGCATTCATATATGGCTTCCTTAAGACCCACAAAGCACTATATGCTGTGTGTGTGTGTGTGTGTGTGTGGGGGGGGGGGGGGGGGGGGGGCGGCAGGGTAACAATTTGAGGGAAACCAACTCCACAAGATGTGGTACATTTATTAGTAATATTCCACCACATCATCCACTGAATAAAGACTTTGATTTAAAAGATATGCATTCTCAAATACTAACCTTTTGATTTGGGGTTTAGTCTCCTAACTGTAGGTTTGGGTTATTGTGTAAATAGGCCATTTGCCTCCTACTGTTATTTACTGCTGCTACTGTCTATGGTGGAAGGTGAGCTATGGGTTAACCACCACACGTGTGCAGTGACCCTCCGGCCAACCAGGGGACGCTGAGCTGCATGTCGCTGACTCTTCAGCTGCCGCTAGCTCAGCGCTAGCCTGGAGCTAACAACAACAAGAACATCAACGTTAGGATTAAATTAAGATTAAATGTTTACGGTGAGTCTAATATTGGCATGAAACCGTTTATTTACCATTGGTTAACTCGTCTTTATACAAAAATATGTAGTTTCTGAAGGATTTAACGTGGCGCTGCTAATTCATCATATTGTTGCTTCTGCATAAAATAATCTGCTTTATTTATAACGAATACCTGTATGATATATACATATTTGTTGATGTATAAAGGTATATGAGATATATAATGCATAAAATATTCTGCTGCTCTTATTGTACCTTTATAACGAATGTATACTCACCATGTTTATACCATGTCAATTATATCAGCAGCTGTATAATGTGTATAATAATCAGCTTATTTATCTTTAACGTTTATCAAGATATACAAAACTATTCTAGACCTATACATATATTTATGTGGGTTTGTGTTTGTTTGTGTGTGTGTGTGTGTGTGTCTGTGTGTGTGTGTGTGTGTGTGTGTGTGTGTGTGTGTGTGTGTGTGTGTGAGAATATATAGTATAGAGATTGATAGATAATAGTTATTTCTTAAATAATTCAGTTTTTGGAAAGGTGGAATGCGGAAGAAAGTATTTCTATGTCATCATCTAACCCTAATGAGGAAGTTTAATGGGTCGACTGGGCCGTGTTGATGGTGTCTCCCCCAGGGGTCCCAGTGCTGTGTTCGGAACCACTTCAACCGAGAGGAACGCTTAGCTTAGCTTAGCTTAGCACGCCGGTGGTCAAGCTGGCCATGTCCAGAGTCCCGAGTCCCCCTCCCCCTGCCGACATGTCCAGCGGACCGGTGGCAGAGTCCTGGTGCTACACACAGGTACACACACACTCCACCTCACACACTCACACACACACACACACACACACACACACACACACACACGGGCTCATTGAGCTGGCACTTAAAGTCGCAATGTGTACAATTGGAACTAGCTCGTAGCTTAATATGACCTCGACACAGCTGTAGTCGATGCTGATCGATAGTGATTTTGATAATGTTATCAATAAAATCACATCCTGTCACTGATATATTCTGCAAAAAATTGTTTGCAGTTCTGGAAGTCTCCTGCCTACTAACCTTAACGAGACCTCAAGATGAAGGCTACCTGTGGAGATGTGGAGATCAACTGATCTATCCTTCTTTTTCAGATCAAAGTGGTGAAGTTCTCCTACATGTGGACCATCAACAACTTCAGCTTCTGTCGTGAGGAGATGGGCGAGGTCATCAAGAGCTCCACCTTCTCCTCCGGGGCCAACGATAAACTGAAGTGGTGGGTTAAAACCTAACCTCTCCACAGCCACACATTCAGGGATTGGATCCTTGGCCCAATAGTTCTTCCGATCTCGCTCACACGCAGTTTCTCCTCCAACCCCAGACCCTCACACTCACCGTAGCAGTAATTCTAACGAGTCCTCAGAGTGTAGATGTTTTTTTTTTTTGTAAAACCATAGGGTCCAGAAAGACTAAGGGCCAGTCCCATTTCTCTCCCCTTAACAAGAACACTTGCTTTGAGTGCCCTTAGCTGCAAGTCAGCTCCCGAGCTGGCTGGCGTTCAAGGGGTGATTTTAAGGGAAAATAGGCACTCCCCCTTGCTCCCCTAAGTGTGCGTTCACACCAAACGCGACGGGGCGACACGACTCCATACAAAGTCAACATAGAGACTTTTCTAGCGACATTTGTCGCTAGAAAAACCTGCGGCAAGATTTGACTTGTAGCGCGGCATGAACGCCCTGTCACAGGCGAGCGCGTTCACGAGGATTTGCAGCATGACACGTTCACTCCCTGAGGGACCTAACGTAACAGCCAATCAGTGTTCAACCGGCCAACCGTTCCCTGCAGTCCGGAATGAACCGCAGCATGGAGGAGAAGAGAGGAGAGTGATTGTTGCCGTTTGCGACTCTCGGAGCTCTATATATAATATCACAGCCAATAGCTGTGTGCGCCTCCGGATGATATTATGAATAGACTGCGTTGAGTTCTCCGACGTCTCTGGTACTTCCACAACAACTCAACTTCATCATACATGCACGACTATAAACACGCACAAAAACAATCTTTTCCCCTCTGTTTTCCTTTGATGCGTTTCAGGAATATCTCTGTAAAGACGGACTCATTGCGAAAACGCATCTAGCTGTAGAAACGCTGTAGTACATATTCAAGGCCACTGTGTGGCGCTGGTTCTCCACAAAATAAAGTGGAGCACATAAAACCTGCGCACATCAACATACGGTCGAGGAGGAGAAAGCAGTTGTTAAAACTTTTAGATTGAGCAGAAATAATTTTTATTGACAGTTTGTGATTATATTGACCAAGGGGCTGCCGTGTGGACAGGGCCTTAGACTTAAAACCTTACACCTTAAAACCTAAGGATCGTCACCATGTGTGAACTGCGCGAGCCAAAGTGACCAAAGCGATCAGCACTGAGCAATATGGAAAGGATAAATGCCATGGTCCGTTGGCATTTACTGCCGTGTACTCTGCGCAAATCTCAGTTAACCTGTCAACTAGGTGTGTGTGTCATTCATACGTCGTTACTCACACATTCACAGGGGAGTCAACCATGCAAGGCGACAGCCAGCTCGTAAGGAGCAGTTCGGGTTAGGCGTCTCACTCAGGGACACCTCGACACTACGCTACGAGGAGCCGGGGATCGAACTAGCAACCTTCTGTTTACAAGGCAACCCGGTCTGCCCCCTGAGTTAAGCCGACGCCCCGTTGACAGACTGACCCTAACACTAACCTGGTCTCTCCTGTGTGCCCTAGGTGTTTGCGTGTTAACCCTAAGGGTTTGGACGAGGAGAGTAAGGACTACCTGTCTCTCTACCTGTTGCTCGTGAGCTGTCCGAAGGCAGAGGTCCGTGCCAAGTTCAAGTTCTCAATCCTTAACGCCAAAGGAGAGGAAACCAAGGCTATGGGTGAGGCGGCAAATAATGTCATTATAAAATAATGTTTGCACCAGTGAGACAATTGTGCTAATTATACCAGGGCTAGCAATTAGAATAGCATACTAACACGTGTGTGTGTGTGTGTGTGTGTGTGTGTGTGTGTGTGTGTGTGTGTGTGTGTGTGTGTGTGTGTGTGTGTGTGTGTGTGTGTGTGTGTGTGTGTGTGTGTGTGTGTGTGTGTGCATGCAGAAAGCCAGCGAGCGTACCGCTTCGTGCAGGGTAAAGACTGGGGTTTCAAGAAGTTCATCCGACGAGACTTTCTATTGGACGAAGCCAACGGACTTCTGCCCGACGACAAGCTCACCCTGTTCTGTGAGGTAATTGCCCTTTATTTGATTTCTTTGAACTGGTGGATACTGGGAGCTGCCCCATTACAACCACAGACTACTTCTACTTGTATTACCATGAGCTGCCCAGTACATCCACCGTTTTCCACTGGTTAACGTGATGGCTGCCCAGTTCAACCACAGTCTTCTACTGGTTATACTGGTACATCCATAGTCGTCTACTGATTATTCTGGGAGCTGCCCAGGATAAGACAATAAGACGGGTTATGGTTTGCGTGGGTTAGGGCTGGGGCTGGTTAGATTGGGTTATGGTTTGCGTGGGTTAGGGCTGGGGCTGGTTAGATTGGGTTATGGTTTGCGTGGGTTAGGGCTGGGGCTGGTTAGATTGGGTTATGGTTTGCGTGGGTTAGGGCTGGTTAGATTGGGTTATGGTTTGCGTGGGTTAGGGCTGGGGCTGGTTAGATTGGGTTATGGTTTGCGTGGGTTAGGGCTGGTTAGATTGGGTTATGGTTTGCGTGGGTTAGGGCTGGGGCTGGTTAGATTGGGTTATGGTTTGCGTGGGTTAGGGCTGTGGTAAGGGTAAAGGTGAGGTTGGTTCTTAAAGGTGTGTCCCTTGCAGGTGAGTGTGGTGCAGGACTCGGTGAACATCTCTGGGCAGAACACCATGAACATGGTGAAGGTGCCGGACTGCCGGCTGGCGGAGGAGCTGGGAGGCCTGTGGGAGAACTCCAGGTTCACCGACTGCTCGCTCTGCGTCGCTGGACAGGAGTTCCAGGCACACAAAGCCATCCTTGCAGGTATTAACAGAGCCCTAAGAACAGTGTGTTTTCCTTCGTTTTCGTATATGGTCTAATTTGTTATCTGGATAATGTGTGTAGAGTCATGCTGACTTCCTCCGCGGTGGCTTTTCAGCTCGTTCTGACTCGCTCTCTCCTCTTGTTCTTCAGCTCGTTCGCCCGTGTTCAGTGCCATGTTTGAGCATGAGATGGAGGAGAGTAAAAAGGTAAATGCCCTTCACTGAACGCTCTTTTTACTTATTATTGAAACTATACTGTAGTTGTACTGTCATTTTCTATATTATACATGTCTATACTAGTCTACTGCACTGTTCTATATCACACTGTCACTGTGTTGAACTGTGCTGCTGTCTACGCTGTGTTCCAGAACCGCGTTGAGATCAACGATGTGGAGCCGGAGGTCTTCAAAGAGATGATGTGCTTCATTTACACAGACAAAGCTCCCAACCTGGACAAGATGGCTGATGACCTGCTAGCTGCAGCTGACAAGGTCTTTTAAAGATACCACAGTGTTTTAAAGATGTGCTAGTCTTTTAAAGATACCACAGTGTTTTAAATGTCCGTCTTTTAAAGATACCACAGTGTTTTAAAGATGTGCTAGTCTTTTAAAGATACCACAGTGTTTTAAAGATGAGCTAGTCTTTTAAAGAGGCCACAGTGTTTTAAAGATATCAGGGTCTTTTGGGGACGCTAATGAGCCGATACGCAACCTGTATGTACAAGAGGCAACTGTACTCAGGCCCAGGTGAGATTGCCTAGTGTGAGCACAGGCCAGTGGCACAGCAGGGGGGAGGGCAATCATACTTGAGTACGGTACAGGGCAACTTTGCCTAGTGTGAGTGCTCTCTTAAAGATACCCTGGTGTTTTAAAGATACCTTGGTGTTTTAAAGATACCCTGGTCTTTTAAAGATACCTTAGTGTTTTAAAGATACCCTGGTGTTTAAAGATACCCTGTCTTTTAAAGATACCCTGGTCTTTTAAAGATATAAAGTGCAAAGGGGAGTTAAATTGACCACTGCATCTCTAGCTTCAGACTCCATCAAACATCCTCAAATGTCCGTCAGTAGCCCTGATGTTAAAGTGTGGTCTCTCTGTTTGTCAGTATGCCCTGGAGAGGTTAAAGGTCATGTGCGAGGATGCGTTGTGCAGCAGTCTGTCGGTGGAGAACGCAGCCGATGTCCTGATCCTCGCCGATCTACACAGTGCTGATCAGCTGAAGACCCAAGCTGTAGACTTCATCAACTAGTCAGTACCCTCTCTCTCTGTCACTTTCCCTCTCTCTGTCACTTTCCCTCTCTCTGTCTGTCTGTCTCTCTCTCTCTCTGTGTCAATTTCCCTCTCTCTGTCACTTCCTCCTTCTCGCTCTCTGTCACTTCCTCACACTGTCTCTCGCTCCCTCTCTCTCACTTCCTCACACTGTCTCTCACTCGTCCCCTCACCAACTCACTCGCTCTCCCTACATTAGCGTTATTAGACTTCTTGTGTATGAAACCTGTTAGCCCAGCCCAGGGTTTTATAATTGATTGTTTCTGTGTGGTTCTCTCTTTGTGTATGTGTGTGGTTCTCTCTTTGTGTGTGTGTATGTGTGTGGTTCTCTCTTTGTGTGTGTGTGTGTGTGTGTGTGTGGTTCTCTCTTTGTGTGTGTGTGTGTGTGTGTGTGTGCGTGTGCGTGTGTGTGGTTCTCTCTGTGTGCGTGTGTGTGTGTGTGTGTGTGTGTGTGTGTGTGTGTGTGTGTGTGTGGTTCTCTGTGTGTGTGCGTGTGCGTGTGCGTGCGTGCGTGTGTGTGTGTGTGTGTGTGTGTGTGTGTGGTTCTCTGTGTGTGTGTGTGTGTGTGTGTGTGTGTGTGTGTGTGTGTGTGTGTGTGTGTGTGTGTGTGTGTGTGTGTGGTTCTCTGTGTGTGTGCGTGTGCGTGTGCGTGCGTGCGTGCGTGTGTGTGTGTGTGTGTGTGTGTGTGTGTGTGGTTCTGTGTGTGTGTGTGTGTGTGTGTGTGTGTGTGTGTGTGTGTGTGTGTGTGTAGCCATGCTGCGGAGGTGATGGAGACGGCCGGCTGGCGGTCCATGGTGGCGTCACACCCCCACCTGGTGGCGGAGGCGTACCGCTCGCTGGCCTCCGCCCAGTGCCCCTTCCTGGGCCCGCCCCGCAAGCGCCTCAAGCAGTCCTAACACACACACACACACACACACACACACACACACACACACACACACACACACACACACACACACACACACACACCTGCTGCTGAAGGGCCCCTCCTCCTGGACAGAACGTTAACCACCACCAAGAACTAGTTGGTACTAGTTATCTAACTAGAACAGCTAGTTAAGTTATAACCAGCTAGTTAGATCTAACCAACTAAATCGATCCTAGCCAGATATTTAGACCATGGCTGGCTAGGTAGATGTAGACCAACTAGTTAGAGACTAACCAGCTAGTTAGCTCTAGACCCACAAGTTACATCCTAACAAGCGAGTTAGATCTATTCAAACTAGTTGGGTCAGACCCACTTCTTAGATCCTAGCCAGCTAGTTAGATCCTAGCCAACTAGTTAGATGCTAAACCAGCTAGTTAGAATCAGACCAGCTCGTGAGAGCCTCACTAGCTAGTTAGATGCTAACCAGCTATCTAGTAGCTTTCCCAGCTGGTTAGATCCTAACCAGCTAGTTAGATCCTTGGAGCTAGTTGGAGGGGAGGGAGAAATCTTCAGGAGTAGAAGTAGTAGAGTAGAGTAGTAGTTATCTCCATGTTGGACTGTTCTCTTGGTGAATGGGTTTTGAGAATCCTGAAAGACACCAAGACCTACTAGTAGGACTGCAAGACCTACTAGTAGGACTACAATACCTACTACTAGGACTACAAAAGCTACTACTAGGACCACAAGATCCATTAGTAGGAGTACAGGACCTACTAGGACTCCAAGCCCTGGTAGGACTCCAAGAACTACTCGTGGGACTACAAGACCCTCTACTAAAGCTACAAGACCTACTGGTAGGACTCCAAGAACTACTAGTAGGACTCCAAGAACTACTAGTAGGACTATAAGACCTACTGGTAGGACTACAAGACCTACTGGTTGGACTACAAGAACTACTAGTAGGACTATAAGACCTACTGGTAGGACTACAAGACCTACTGGTTGGACTACAAGAACTACTGGTAGGACTACAAGACCTACTAGTAGGACTCCCAAGAACTACTGGTAGGACTCCAAGAACTACTGGTAGGACTACAATACCCACTACTAGGACTACAGTACTCAGTAGGACCCCAACAGGAGCCTGGAGGAGGGCCTGGACAGCCACCCACTGACAAAGCTACAGCTGGCTAGCGACCTAGCTAACAAGCCATTCCTTTGGCCTGGAAACCGTTGATGACGTCATGTTGGTAGTGACCTCTGCTTTGTCCTTGTAATTATTTTCATATCAATTTGTACAAGCTGATGGAGGCTCTGTAAACCAAATGTCAATTGCAAAGTAGCCGGACATTTCTGGACAGGATTGAAGACTGGGAGAATTGAATTTGAACACGTTTTAATGTTCCGAGACCCTCTTCTGTGGAAAGACTGTTAGCTCCCTTTATTATGGCAGTGACGGTTAGTTGTCGCCATATTTGTTCAAAAAGGAATAAATCACAGCTATTTTGTATTTAATGCAAAGCAGACTTGGATTCCTTGTTTTTTGTTCGCGATTATTTTATATTGTATAGAACTATTTGCATACAAATTACATGAGAGCTTAATAATCATGTTTATCCAAATTAATACTTGAATTAGTTTAAAGGGGTACACGTCACACTCAGCTATTTTCTAATGTAATGCCGCCTTCAAAACACTCAGAGTTTCAGAAGTTCGGACCTTAAGCTCGGAGGAAAGTGCTTTGAACGCTCTGTTGAGTTTCCGCTCTGAGTTTCGTGCCAGTAAGTAAAGCTACCCGAGTCCTTGGAGCTCACGTCACAACAATGGATGCCCATTTCGCCGTCATTACATTGATATACTGCAAGCACTAAGAGGCAAACTTAACACTTAACACACATTCTAACATAGCTTACAATTATAAACATCACCTGATAAATTCTCGCTCATGTTCAACCATCGCAAGCAGTTCTAAAACGGATTCATCTGTTCTCTGTGAATACAGCAAAGAAAGGCAAAGAGGCCCCTGCAGGCGTCCATACGTGTAGTTGTCATGAAGTTTAGGCTCAGGAACGATCTGTTTTTCCGGTCTTATGCAAACTTCTGAGGAGTGTTTCCTGAACACTCTAGCCGTTTCTCAATACCAAGTACGCGGACTACGTTCTCGCGGACTTGGAAGTACGTACTTGGCAAGTCCGGACTTTCAAGTACGGACTTCCGAGAACGCGAGTACGCACCTGCAACTGGAACAGCAGCGGACTCGATGATGCATTCTGGGATATTTAACGGTCCCAAGTCCACACGAGTCACCTCCGATGCATCCTCGGTAGAACGGCCTCATCGAGAACACTTCCGGGTTTTACGACAGTACTCGCGTACTCGCGTACTTGGAATTGGAACAGTGCTTGGGCTACCACTGATGACGTTTATCGAGAACGCAAGTACACGAGAACACACGAGAAGGCGAATTGAGAAACGGCTTCTTATTTCGGAAGAGGGGAAGGTTTACGTAAAGATACGTCAAGACTAAGAGCTTCCAAACTTCCGAACGTTTTGAAGACGGCATCAGACTTAATATGTGATGCTGGGTATCGTCGTATCGGTACACGATACCTTAAGGTATCGACCAAACTAACCCGGTATTATAGTAGTATCGAAACTTCTCCAGTCAGACATTATCGACAGTTGGATGATAGTTGGATGAAAACTGTTTAGTGTCGCTTGAAGCCAATCACAGCAAGCGCTCTTTGATTAAAGGTTACACGTAATCAGCCCACTGCCGCAGAAGCTGCAGCCCGTACGTAGGCCCTACGGGCTGCGAGGCTGTGGTGAAGTCTGATGTATAAATACTATCAGGCTGCAGCGTATGATAAAGATAAATGCATCAAATGCAGTCGTATCACTATCACTTTATAGGTACTGGTTACATATTTTTTAACGATACCCAGCCCTTTGCATATGCGTGTTTTGATATAAATCGCATCCTGCAACATTCCTTTCGTTTTTTAAGTAATAATTAGCAAAACGTAGTACTGTTTCACACCAACCGGGGGCAGCAACCTGTTACAGTGGACCCATAGCGACCCTATCTCCACTAAGTTAGACTGATATGGTTTTATAATAACCTAGTACAGTCTAATAATTACAGAAATGTAGTTTAATTATAATGTGTACAAATAATATAATAATTTATTAATAATGCAGTTGCATAATAAAAGTATAATAATAAATAAAATAGTAATAATAATATTATAGTTTACTATTAGCCTACTAATATTATGGTATCATATTAAATGTATTATACTGTGTTAAGATTTGAATGTGGTAGATAACCATTGCGTGAGTGTGCAGGATTATATGAATATGTATTATAGCCTTCTAATCGAAGGTTCATGATGATTGGCCTTCAGAAGGAGTAATCAA
Organism: Micromesistius poutassou; assembly: GCF_964030765.1. Taxonomy (NCBI): domain Eukaryota; kingdom Metazoa; phylum Chordata; class Actinopteri; order Gadiformes; family Gadidae; genus Micromesistius; species Micromesistius poutassou. The sequence goes on along the minus strand of NC_140291.1, from coordinate 504,351 downwards.
ACGTGAAACCAAAGACCTGAGGTTAACTTACTGGTCGATGGAAACGTCGGACCTTCCTGTGTTCCAGACATCAGATCTGCAGGGAGCGGGTCTAAATTAGAAGCAGATCGGTAAGATGTGTGTATGAGGCTGGTTAGATGGTAAGATTCTAGATGTTATAGTACTGGGTAGATATTTTGATACTATAGATGCTACTGGATGTTATGATACTGGTTACATGTTATGATAGTGGATAGAGGATACTAGATGTTATGGTACTAGATAGATTGTTATGATACTGGATATATGATTTGATACCAGACGTTATGATGCTGTTTAGAAGTTATCGGTTAGAAACTTGGATACTGAACCCTCCCTACGTTTCTCTGCCATTGTGAAGTATTCCATCCACAATGCTGTGATGGAGCTATGATACAACACTGTGCGAGTGCATAAGCGTCATCGGCAAGTTGGATTCCCCGAACCAATCAGGGAAGAGATGCCCTGATTGGCCATGAATCAACCAGGAGCGGTCTTAAATCTAAACGGGTTCATACAGAGTCAGGGGCAGTCAACCAGAAGAGAGCATTTCACTCACTGATTAAGTTAACTTATGAAGTTATAGCTCTTGAATCTTACTCAACACATAGTTAGGGGCTGTATCTAATTGTAATAATGTAATAATTATGCAAAAATAGAAATTATAGTAAAAATATGTTTAAAATGTAAAGGCAGTTTAACCTCTCAACAATACCCTGCTCTTCATCCGACCAGAATTTACAGGTAGAATAGATTTTAAGGAGACGTTTCAATGCCTGTCACCCCCCCCCCCCCCTCCTCCCCCAGCTCTTTGGTCTAACCCATATGGCTCCAGCCCACAGGGTAACTGGACACTCCCATTACAGGTCCCATGGGGACAGGCGGGGGGTCCCATTAGATAAGAGGGTGTGGATCTGCCTCTTTTCTCTTCCCTGCTTTGAAGTGACGGAGCACTGATGGCTTCTGGTTACCGTACAACCAGAGGTCCCGCAATATAATATGGTACATAATATATGACATATAATATATATATTAGAGAGAGAGAGAGAGAAAGAGAGAGAGAGAGAGAGAGAGGGAGAGAGGGAGATATGAATTGCAATCGAAGCCCTACCCTGTTTAATATTTATACACTATGATATAATATTAAATGTCTGCTGTATGCGGTTTACGCGCCCCTCTTCTCCCCCACAAAGGCGTGGTTGAGGGAAAGACTCAACATTCTGGAAATGTACTGCAGGAATTGGCGCCTTTCATTAAATCGGTACAACGGTAAAATGATCCTTTAATAAAAAAAAAACAAGAGCCCATCCAGCAACAGCCTTTTCTTCCTGGGACGACGGACCCCGAAGCAGACGGCAGGTGCTCTTACCTGGGTCTTCCTCAGCCCCCCCCCCCCCCCTTTTCCAGCCCCCACAAACACTTCAGAGGCTCTGCCCCTCCAGGTCCTATTCTAGTATTGAGTTCCTCCTAGCGATGTTTTAGACCACTCTATAGGAAACAGTAAGGCTGGGAGGCTGAGGCTGGGAGGCTGGGAGGTTGTGAGGCTGGGAGGCTGGGAGGCTGGGAGGTTGTGAGGCTGGGAGGCTGAGGCTGGGAGGCTGAGGCTGGGAGGCTGGGAGGCTGGGAGGCTGAGAGGCTGGGAGGCTGAGAGGCTGAGAGGCTGAGGCTGGGAGGCTGGGAGGCTGAGGCTGGGAGGCGGGCCATTGAGCTATAGATGAGGCTCAATCACTATCCACTATGATCCACCGGTAACATAAGAGCAGCTATATGTGTCGTTGCATGGCACAAAGAGCTTCCAACATGTTGATGGATTTGTTTATTTTTGTAACCCATCCTGTCATTCTCTGTATCATTCATAACCCATCCAGATTATAGTCTGCACCATAACCAAGGCAGGTCAGAGGCTGTACCATAAGCCACCCAGGTCATAGTGTGTACCAGTAGCTAAGTGCTTGTGATCTTGAAACTGCTGTAAGGACCAATCTGACCTTATCCTGATGCCAATACTAACAGCCTTGATTGATTACCCCCCTCTTTCTCTCCCCCCCCCCTCTCTCTCTCTTTCTCTCTCTCTCTCTCTCTCTCTCTCTATATATATATATATATATATATATATATATATATATATATATATCCAGTACAGTACACTATACTGGATAGACAGACTGGATGGAGTGAGACGTACAGGATGGTGAGACAGATGGAGGAACAGTAGATAAATGGCCTCTTAGAGTCTAATAGAATTTCCTTCTGCCCCCGAGGGAGGCTCCCCTACCCATCTCTCCTCCTCTCCCCTCCTCTCATATCCCCTCCTCTCCCCCCCCTTCCCTTCCATTTGCACAGCAGGTTTTATTTCATCAGAGTCCTAATAGAAAACAGTAGCCTCTCTCCTCTCTCTCCTCCACTCCTCTCTTCTATCTGCCCTCTTTCCCCCTCCTCAACTCCTCACGTCCCTCATCTCTTCTCTCTCCCTCCTCCTCTCCTCTCTTCTATCTGCCCTCTTTCAGCCTCCTCTCCTCTTTCTCCTCCTCTCCCTTCTCCCCTTTTTCTCTGTTCTCTCTACTCTCCTCTTCCCTTTCGCTACTTACTCCTCTCCCCTTCCTCCTCCTCTCTTCTCTCTCTCCTCTCCTCCTTCTCTCCCCATCGACACCTCTCTCCTCTCCTCCTTTTCTTCTCTCCTCTCCTCTCTTTCCTCCTATCCCCTCGTAACTCTCCTCTGTCCTCTCCTCCCTTCTGCTCTAATCCTCTCCTCCTATCCTCTGTGATCCTCTCCGCTCTAGTAATAATAATACCAGGACAGCCTTTATCCACGGCATACTGCTGAAACCATCGAGACCAGTAGATACATTGGTAGAGACTAGTAAAGTGCAGTAGAGACCAGTATACACATCAATATAGACCAGTTAAGAACAATAGACACCAGTAAATAACTAAATATACATCAATATAGACCAGGTGATACATCAATAGATACCAGTAACGACCAGCCAAGACTAGAAGAAACCAGTAAAGATCAGTAAAATCATCAGGAGAGACCAGTGGACATCATTATCAACCAGTGTACACCGATGGAGACCAGAAGACACCAGTCGAGACAGAGAGAGCGAACAGACACTTTAGAGACCAGTATGGACCAAAGAGAGACCAGAAGAGACCCACATACACTAGTATACTACCATAGAGACCATTAGTCACCAGTAGAGACCAGAATAGACCCGTAGAACCATCAGGAGAGACCAGTGGACATCATTATCAATCAGCAGAGACCCGTATACACTAGTATACCACCATAGAGGCCTTTAAACACCAGTAGAGACCAGTAGAGATATCAGAAGGGACCAGAGGAAACCAATGTACACATGTAGAGACTAGTATATTCCAGATCAGAAGGGACCAGTAGACCAGTGGCCGTTGCAGGTGGACCAACCCAGTCGTTTATCATGTCTCTACTCCGGCTCCCTTGGGGAGAATACCTCAGGTGTTCAGCCGGATGAGTGGCTGCTCAGTCAGTCCTCACTCACCTCCTCCCCTCCGGGCCCGCCCGGAGGGGACATTCTTTGCTAGTAAAGAGTGAGGGATTGCTGATTTTCGAAGAATTCTGACCAAACCCTTCACAAACCATAACCCCTCGCCTTCTTCTTGGGATATTTTATCACCAAAACCCGTTGACAAACCATGAACCTCAATTTCTTCAGGGATATTCATTTGTTAACATATGTTGACAGAAAAACTGCTTTGCAGAATCGTGTCCCAGCATGCATTGCATCAGCATATCCCCCAATGAACCATGGGAGTAGCAAACAAGAAGCAGTTTGTACAGGTGGCTGTAGGCATGTTTTCATAGCATTTCAAGTCAAAAGTTTGAACTGGTTCTTTAGCTTCTTGCATCATGCTGTGTGTTCTCGTCTAGAATGCATGTTCTAGACAATGGCCTACATAGCTAGGATGACAGCATTCAATAAATGACCAATTTAAGTCTCTCTCTCTGACTTGCATGAGCATGTCTAGTGGCTAGCACAGGATAAACTATGAATAAGAACCTAGGATAAGAACAAACACAATCTTCTGTGCTAAATGTATTGTGTTATGTTCCAATTCGCTCATTCACATTGCTGGGGCTGCATAGGAAGAGGCTTTCTTACACCGCTCAGTCCTGACGTGGGGAACAGACATTGCAGCCTGCCCCATAGTGGCTAGTGTCTCTAGTGGCTTGTGTCTCCATTGGCTAGTGTCTCTAGTGGCTTGTGTCTCCATTGGCTAGTGTCTCTGGTATGTTCAGTGTCTCTTGTGTTTAAAGTGGCTAGTGTCTCAGTGTCTAGTGGCTAGTGACTAGGGTCTCAGTGTCTAGTGTCTCAGTGTCTAGTGACTAGGGTCTCAGTGTCTAGTGACTAGGGTCTCAGTGTCTAGTGACTAGGGTCTCAGTGGGTCTAAGCTTAACCCTAGCCTAACCCATAACGTGAGTCCTTCAACATGCCCCCCTTCCTCACATGGAGGTCTGGTTGATATTTGAGCTCCAGCAGTCCCACGAGGGGCGTAGGGGGTTCTGGTCTGGGGGTCTAGAGGAGCTCTGGTGTACCACCCAGGTTCAGAGGGTGGGGGTGGGGGGCAGGTCATAGTGCCATCAGGGTTATCTGATCAGGAGGAGAGGGCCAGAGTGGCCTTCTGTCCATAATGGATTGTTAACTAGATTGAATTACCGCAGCATCAGAGAAAGGGCGCCAGACTACAAATCAAGTGGCTTTTTTGGACTTCTAAGGTGCAGCTCATTTTTTCGGTTAAGAATATGGTCTAACCATTTTACATCGAGAGGTGGGTGTGGTGGTGGTGGTGTGTGTGTGTGTGTGTGTGAAATGATTATGTGTGTGAAATGATCTAGAACAGAACAGACCAATTTGTACAGTTTTAATGTATCATACAGCTTGATATACATGTTAAGTATGATGTATATACTATAATATATGTTAGTAAGTACAAGGAACATTCATTGTTTTCTCTGTACACTTAAGTGTCAGTGGGACACAAACAACCACCAACCCTGACCCTAGAACAAACTAACACTAACCCAAAGACTAACCCTAACCCTGCCAATGGATGACATGGTTACTTATAAGTGCATTGTCAACCCATTTATTTCCCCTTCAATCATAAGTTAGTTTGCACGTCCTACAACTTTTCCTCACCGCTATACACTGCATATACTGAAATTAACAAATATAAAAACATGAACAGTTTGGTCGTAAAAGAGCTAGGCCTGGTGGATAGATACTTACATATCTACTAATACTAGTTGGTAAGCTAAAAATTAAAACCATATACATATTTAATCTCTACTAAGACTGCCAAAGCCACCTCCTGCCACAAGTTGAGGTCAACAGGCTGAGGCTGTCCCAGCTTCTCCCAAAACCCTCCAAGGGTCTGCCCACGTCTTTACACGACTCCCAGGGTCCCCCAATGTCTACAAATGTCTTCAACATCTCTCAGGGTCCCCCAAAATGTCTCCTAATTTCTCCAAACATCTCTCTACATCTCCAAAAGTCTCTCAGGGTCTCCTCACATCTCGAAGGGTCACCCGGGTCCTCCTCCTATGGTCTCCAAACATCACCCAACGTCTCCAGGTGAACAGGGTGAGGCACTTCTGTACCCACATCTCCCAGGGCCCACCAATGTCTCCTGGGTTTGTCTAGGTTCCTCCAGAGTCTTCCATAGCGAGGCATCTTACTGCTTATTCACTTCTTGTCATCTTGTTGTTGGTTGTTGCGTACAGCGGTCTTTGCGTCGTCTACATTGACATTCAGAGTTCAGTGGCTGCTCCAGCTCTGGTAAGTGTCTTAATTAAGTGTCTTAATGTATCATCAACCTCCCTCGCACCATAGGACGCCTGATAAAATATCTACTCTTGTACAATATCCCACAGCGGTCCAAACATCTCATGGCTATTATTTACATCTACAAACTCAACACAACATTTATCTTGTCAAACTATTTAGAAAAAAAACGAAGGTTAGCTGACCCCTGAGGAGGATCCCAGTCACAAGCAGGCAGGATCCAAGCACTTTACATTCGTGTGACAGACGTGAATAAGTGCTCACTTGTTGCATGGGTTACGCATTAGAGAATACACGCCTTCATTCCGTGTGACTCCAGAGCAGTTTAATGGCGAAGAAACCCCCTGTACTTATGCACACTAACAGACTAATAGTACTACTCACGTAATATCTGTCATGTCGTTCTGATTTCAAAGGGGATAGTTATGATTAACGAGCATGCATCCATGAGAGCACTGGACAGGACAGAAGGCATGCAAACTGGGAGGACAGTACAGTACATGACTAGAGAGGACAGTTCATGGCTAGAGAGAAGCCAGTACATGGTGAGAGAAGACAATACATGGCAGGTACAGGTACATGGCTAGCAGAAACAAGTTGTGGCTAGAGAGAGCGAGAGAGAGCAGGTACACGTTTAGCAGAGAGCAGGTACATAGCTAGCAAGGAAAAGGTACATAGCTAGCGGAGAACGTGTGTGTGGCTAGCAGAGTATGTTGGTGGCTAGCAGAGAGCGGGTACATGTTTAGCAGAGAATGGTACATGGATAGCAGGATATAGGTGTACAGCTTACAGAGAGCAGATGTTTGGCTAGCAGAGAGCAGGGTAAACATTGCATTAGATTGTCCTGAAGCAGATAGTTTGCTTTCACAACAGGGATGCTGTCAGATTGTCCATGCATGATTAATATGAGCACAGTAGTAACTTATATTTATTATTTAATACTATTGGTAGTAGTAGGAGATGTAATCGTAGTAGTAGTAGTAGTAGTAGTAGTAGTAGTAGTAGTCACAGATACAAATGGCAGGTAAGAAGTCAGATGGCTAGAAAGTTGACTAGACTCCAGAGACCTTATATAGGCCTTATATAGACATCATAAAGACATTAAGGATTCTGGAGTGGGTCCAGAGTTGATGGTTAGTGGTGAGAGGGTTATGCTGAAAGGTTTAGGGTTAGGATGAGAGGGTGAGGGCGGTAGGGGGTTTGGCCTCAGATTCATGTTTAAAAAGGACAGACACTGTGCCACTTGCATATTTGTTAGAACGTAGACGTTAAATCAATCATACAGCTGAGCTGACCCGGGAGCCGTCACACCACCGAGGTGGCGTTGGCCTTGGCCCCGCTGGCTTTGGGCGCCGCGGGCAGCAGCTTCTCCGCCAGGTCCTGGCGGTTCATCTTGCCGAGCGCCGAGCACAGCAGGTCCCGGCCCGCCCCCTCCCGCCCCGCCCAGTCGCCCAGCAACGCCCGCAGGGGCTGCTGGCGGTGGCGGAGGCCCTCGATCTGGTCCTGGGAGTATCCGAGCAGGCCGGCCAGGCGGCTCCACTCGCCCTCGCCCAGCCCCGGCCCCCCGTCCAGGAGCTCCAGACCGGGACCCCCGTCCAGGAGCAGGGACTCGAGGACCTCCAGCTCCTCGCGGGTCTGCAGGGGGACCAGCAGGCAGGGGTCTTCGTCCACGGTCACCACTGGAACCAGAACACTTGTGTGAACACTACGTATACATCTGTAGTATTTATAGTGTGTGTTTATATCTATCAACCTTCAATGTATTTCTGGGAGATTCGACTACTTTTCGAATTTAATTTATATTTAGTCATTTTCTTTCTCTGAGTTTATCGAACATGGCTGGAGTCCCAATGAGTCACATGGCGTCACACGAGCGAAGTGAGAGGAACAATAATAAATTCAGCTTTCCTGAGGCAATGCACATGGTCTGCTCACAACGTGTGAATTCTCTACAAGTCAGTCACCCGCTTTGTTGGCCCCAGTGTGTGTGTGTGTGTGTGAAAGACATTGAAAGAATCTCAGTCATTTATTTTTCTTGGCTCTCAAGATAATCACAGATTAAACAGAGCTAAGACAAGAACAGAGCTAAATAAACATGCAGCTACTAGATAAAGATGATGTGATTAATATGGGGTGAATAACAGGTTTCTTGATAGACATGAGGTAGGCAGCCGTGACACTGTAGGCATGTATACAATACACAGTTCATACAGCAAGCCGTGGTTTATGTAAAACGATGATGATATGTTAAAAACTGTGTTTAAACTACAAAATATATAGTTTAGAAATGGTATGTACAGTGGATGTTTGGGGTTACAGGTTTATTGCAAGGGGATCGCTTCTGACCCAGTGTGACTACGATTTAAGTGTTTATCAAAGATTCAGAGGAAATGGAGAGAAAACTTGCATCTCATGGAATAATTCTTCAAGGCTAACGAAAATCACGAAAAGTATTATATTGTTAGTAGGAACAACTGTAGTGTGTGTGTGTCAGTGGCGGCTGCTCGTCTTTCAAAGAGGGGAAGCTCATTTTCGGCCTACATCATATAAATTTATTAATATGTAAATCCTGCTCTCTGTTCTTTTTCAAGGAAATGCTATGTAACCCTGTCATACCAACTAGCTCCGGTGACGTTTTATAGTTCAAAATCACTGTCAATCAATCTGCAACTCTTTGATTGGTGATTGGAGGGTCTTTCGCAGACCCTCCAATCATCACGCAGAAGCCCAGCGTCCAGGCCAGCCCACTCCTCCATTCACCCCCAGAAATGCTGAGCATCCATGGGAGAGACATAATCGCAGCATAATCCAATGACCGTCGACTAAAAAAAGCTGTTCTATGCAGCCCCATTGAAGTCGATGGACACTGAGCCTCAAACTCGTCTTCAAGATGGACGTGTTCTAACGCATTTTTAGTCAATGAAATGTTAACTCAACAGTATATATTTGACCATTTCATTTTTTTAAATTTAGGGGAAGCCGAGCCGTCTTAAAGAAATCGCCACTGGTGTGTGTCTGTGTATGTGTGTGTGTGTGTGTGTGTATCTTTGTGTGATGTGCGTGCGTGTGGCATGTGTTTGTGGCATGTGTGTGTGCGCGTGGACTTGTGGACTTGTGTGCGCGGCCGTGCCTGTTTGCGACGTGCTGTGTCCTTCCTGGAGGCTCTGGCTGTCCACTGAGATCCCGCTGTCGCTGTGCATCTTCTCCCCCTCCGGAGACGGAGTGGCCTGCTGCACAGCGCCCTGCCCGGACGGACAGCTGTTGCCCTGCTTGTTCTGCTTACAGCTGTTCCACCTGCAGGACACACACACACACACACATACAGTACGTGTGTATAGCACAGCGCGTTTTAACACAAAAAGCTGTTACAAAGTGCATACAAAATGTCCCCTATGCCTTTATAGGTATGTATGTATAGATGTGATCGAATAGGGTGGGTAAGGGTAAGGCATATACTGTAGGGTTGGGGATAGAGTTGGCTGGGGTTAGGTTAAGGGTTTGTGTGAGGTTAAAGTATTGTGGCATATTTCTTTATTCTTTCTTTCTTTATTCTTTATTTCAAGGATAGCCCCTTGAGATGTACCATCTCATTTTCGAGGGGGTCCTTACAATAATGACAAACAATACAAAGATAGCAAAGAGTAAGTACTAAACATAAATCCAAACACATAAGCATAAGGACAAACACATACACTCACACACCCATGCACACTCCAACACTGCTCCCCAAAGCATATTTATTTGCCATTGCACATGTGTAAGTATTACACAGCAATAACATACTAAATCCATGAAGAAAGGTATGTAGGTTTCTTATAGGGTTATTAAGAGACACATTAAGAGTTATTAAGAGTTGGTCTAAGTTAAGGGTGAGGTTTATGCTAGCTGTACACTTGGTATACATAGAAGCACAGACAACGAATAAGGGAGTAATTCACCATTGGGAGAGTTGGCAGAAGCTCTATATTATCTTTTCTAAGTAGATACATGACAGTAATGTATGTCAAAGTCAAATATATTAGTGTAATATTTGTATTTTCTTTACTTTAATATTCACATTGTTGCAGTAATTACCGCAGAGCGTGTGTGTGTGTGTGAGTGTGTGTGAGTGTGAGTGTATGTGTGTGTATGTGTGTGTATCCGAGTGTGTGTCCGAGGTAAGTGGCAGATGACTTCATTAATAAGAAACATCAAATGAAATATTCATGTTGTTTTTCATGAGATTCTAATCTGTTGACCTACTGGCAACCCGGCATGCTTCACTGTTCAGCACTCACGCGTCACAAAACAGAGATTATTATTTCAAGCAGAATGGTCCACCGCCACAAGAACAGGAATCAGAGTTAAACGAAAGTTTGGGTCTGTGTCAAAATGTCCTTGCTTGACGTTCGCCTCCAGGGAAGTGTGGTCTCTTATACATTCCTGCGTGTTAACACTTGTAACTAGGTCCGTTTCCAAACAGCGTGATCCTGTTTGAACATTTCTACAGAAGCGGCTAACTCATCCAACCGGCTGGGCTGGATGTGCTGCTCGCGTGCTAATTAACGTGGTCACGTTATACGTCAACAACAGCAGCTGGAACACAGGTACACTACATACACCGGGCTCATTGAGATTAGGGGTTAGGTGTTAGGGTTAAGACCAGGGTCAGGGCTAGGCGCTAGTGGGTTAGAGGTTAGAGTTTAGGGTGACTGTTTAGGGCTGGAGGGTTCAAGGGTCAAAGGTTAGAGGTTAGAGTTTAGGGTGACTGTTTAGGGATGGAGGGTTCAAGGGTCAAAGGTTAGAGGTTAGAGTTTAGGGTGACTGTTTAGGGCCGGAGGGTTCAAGGGTCAAAGGTTAGAGGTTAGAGTTTAGGGTGACTGTTTAGGGATGGAGGGTTCAAGGGTCAAAGGTTAGAGGTTAGAGTTTAGGGTGACTGTTTAGGGCCGGAGGGTTCAAGGGTCAAAGGTTAGAGGTTAGAGTTTAGGGTGACTGTTTAGGGCCGGAGGGTTCAAGGGTCAAAGGTCAGGGCTTAGAGGTCAGGGGTTTCGGCGGCTCCGACGGTCCTCACCTCTTGAAGATGACGAAGGCCAGCAGGCCCAGCACGACGGCGGCCAGGATGGAGCAGTAGATGGGGATGAGCTTGTCGTGCAGGCCCCTGTAGACGGGCTCCGGGCCCTCGGTGGGCGTGGGCTCCTCCGACGGCGGGGGCCCCGCCGGGTCCTCGTAGTCCGACGGCAGTGGGGGGTCCGTGTACACGGAGGTGGTGGATAGAGGCGGATCAAGACCCGGGTTCTGGTCTGTAGGGGAAACAGTCACAGTTACAACCTTATACCGGTTGAACTAACCACAGTCTACTGGTGGACACTGGGAGCTGGCCAGTACAACCAGTTTGGTACTGGTGGACACTCTGAGCAGCCCAGTAGAACTACATATACTTAAGCAATAGATCACGACAGGCTGTGGTATACGGTCATTATACGCCCCTTAACTGTGGTATAATGACCGTATACCACTGACTGAAGTCAGTGGTTGCTATGCAACACACGGTAGCGTCCTTCAGAGAGAAGGCTAGGCTAGAGACGGTAGCTTGGTTCGCCGGCAATTTAGCCTACTATCGAGTTCACTCACCGTGTGCCTATTGCTGTACAACATTTCCACCCTCTCCAGCAATCAACATGTTTTTAGGCTTCAGTGAACTATGCTATCGCTTTTATATATAAATAAACAACAGTTAGAGTTAGGCGCGGAGTGATACTGAACTCTGTAAACTGAACGGGCGTCATAGCTGTGTGTATACGCTCAATATACAACAGTTGGGAACCAATCAGATCGCTTGATTTATGCCACCCGTTTTATAATCTTGGTTATACTGGGGGAGCTGCACTACAGTCTACTACTGGTCATACTGGGAGCTCCCCAATAAAACCACAGTCTCCTATAGTGCAGACTGGGATCAGGGTTATTACAGCGATAGGGTTGAGGTTTGCAGCGTATGTATCATAAGACGTATTTGAGGGTGAAGTAAGTACATAATAACTTAAAGTACCTATAAGTATTTATCAAACTGAGGAACATATTGGTGAATCTATAAAGTGTATATGTATTGATCTTCTTAATGTTTTACCAGTCAGCCTCTTAGCCGTGAAGTAGGTGTGGAGTTTCTGGTCCTCTAAGTGCAAGATGCTATCTACTCCCTTAAAGGGGAAGCCTGCATTTAAGTAACACTCTCTTAAAGGGTCATTTCTTAAAGGCGAGGTCTTCATTTGAATAGCACTCTGTAAAGCTATAATATGTAACATATCCACTATAAAATGTCTAAAAATAAAATTTTTAGACATCAATATCTTCATATCCGCTTTGCTGGCTAACCTCCGGGGAGACACACCGGAAACAGTAATCCAGTAGAGACATCATTCACTGATATGACATTTTAATTCCGATCTAGCTCACTACAAAGTGTTACCAGGACAAAGTGGCTCATGCAAGCCATCAAGCTAATGCGAACAAGGATGTTATAGTGTTAAATCAACGTTCAACACGCTGAAAAGGTTATTTTTAGATCGTTTTGAACACGGATAACACAGCTGGGCTTCCCTGCAATTGAATGTGCCACGTAACAATATCCACAGCTGTCTGAGTCGTTGACTCAACTAATGTTCAGTAACCAAGTTAACTTTACGTCTTTTCCCCGGCAATTGTGGTGAAGACATCTTCACCACATCTGATAGCAAGCACTGTGTTTAATCCCACTCTCTCATTCACACCAAAAGCGACGGGGCAGCGCAACTCCATACAAAGTCAACGTATGGACGCATTCCAGGCGCTATATATATATATATATATATATATATATATATACTTTATATATGAATCTTCCCTTTGCATGTGTAAACAACATTCTCTTAAACTAGACATTGTTGTACCTGTGTTTATTAGTGTCTAGGGTGTTTAATAGTGTATAGGGTGTTAGCTAGTGTCTATAGTGCTTTTTATTAAATAAAAATCGAATTCCCTCTCCTTTTACCTCTCCCTCCCTCTCCTCTCCCCTTCTCTCCCCTCCTCAACTCCTTTAACCTCCCCTCTTCTTCTCTCCTCTCTTTTCGATTCCTGCCCTCCCCTCCCCCCTCCTCTCCTCCTCTGCCCTCTCCTCTCCAGCCCTGTCCTCTCTCCTCTCTCCTTTCTCCTCCTCCACGCCCTCCTCTCCCCTCCTCTCCTCCTCTGCCCTCTCCTCTCCAGTCCTGTCCTCTCTCCTTTCTCCTCCTCTCCCCTCCTCTCCTCCTCTGCCCTCTCCTCTCCAGTCCTGTCCTCTCTCCTTTCTCCTCCTCCACGCCCTCCTCTCCTCCCCTGCCCTCTCCTCTCCAGTCCTGTCCTCTCTCCTCTCTCCTTTCTCCTCCTCCACACTCTCCTCTCCTCTCCATCTCTGATTGGTGACATCAGACACCCTGACACACAGACCATCTTTGTCCACCCCCCCCCCCCTCTGGAAACTAGACCCTCTTCCTTCCTTTGTAGACAGACTATTGTTCCTCTCTTCCATGCCCTCTTCGTTCATTCTCCTTCCATCTTTCTTTACATGTGTGTGTGTTTGCGTGTATGTCTGTGTGATTGTGTTTAAGACTGTAAGGTAGTGTGTGTGTTTTTGTGTGTGTATATGTGTGTAGTTTGTGTAGGCGTGTCTGTATGTGTAGTTGTGTGTGTATGTGTGTGTGTGTGTGTGTGTGTGTGTGTGTGTGTGTGTGTGTGTGTGTGTGTGTGTGTGTGTGTTGGGAGGGGCAGCATCGTGCAGGTTCTTGTTCCCAGGTGTGGGCAGGTGTGTGTGTGTGTGTGTGTGTGTGTGTGTGTGTGTGTGTGTGTGTGTGTGTGTGTGTGCGTGTGTGTCTGAGGCTTAAATCCCACATTAGGAATTTTTGTCCGGCTAGAAGCCAAGACATCCAATTAACAACTTGGGAATGTTGACACACTGAATTAACTATTTGTATAAACTGTATACATATATATATATATATATATACATAAATACAAATAGTTATATTACTTACACTTACGGTCTCCCATACGCCAGTTCAGTGTCACCTCAGAGAGGAGAATGAGAACGTGACAAGAACAACAACCATAAGGGTTAGGGTTTTAAAAATGGTTAAAAAAGGTTTTCTTTACAAATATTTGTACAAAGCAACATCCAAAACATGTAACGGTACCGGACATCCCTTCATCTGAAGTCCCGCCCTCTCCCTCCACCCCCGCCCCTGAACCCGTGTAACTGAAACGGATGCCACTTCCTTTGATCAGAAGTCCCGCCCCCCCCCCCCTTCTCGCCAATGCCGTGTGTTTGAGGCGCCCCGGTCCGGGCGTTACGTCGTGGGACGAGAACGCCTGGGAACAAGGTAACATAAAGCTTCAGCTCCCCGGCTGCACGTTTGTGGGCACATGGCCAGGTCCTCAAGCATGAAGTGTTGACAACTTTGTGTGTCTTTGACTTTGGAATTAATTATTGTTCTGATAAAATGTAGCTCAGAGTGGGGACTCGTGATAACGATTTTTTTTTTATTCTGCATCATGGAAAGTTCCACTTTTCTTAAGATTTTTCCACTGTCTCTTTAACCACTCAGTGTGTCTCTTCCATATTACCTAGGGATGGGCTAGTTAGTTATCAATTTCTCTCCCTCCCCCAATATTCTCATCTTTCTTTGCTGTGACTGGTATTATTTTTGTTTTGTGTGTGTGTATGTGCATGCATGTGTGTGTATGTCTGCGTGTGTGTATGCGCTTACATTTGGCTGTGTAAGTTTGTGTGTGTGTGTGTGTATGCATTTGCGTGTGTGTGTGTGTGTGTGTGTGTGTGTGTGTGTGTGTGTATGTGTTTGCATGTGTGTGTGTGTGTGTGTGTGTGTGTGTGGTAGAGGTCACAGTAGAAATTTCATCTCTTATTGATGCTACCATTTCTCAGCATCTGCTCTCTATCTCCTTTTCTCTGTCTCAGTTCTCAGTTGTCTCTCTCCCACCTGTCTCTCTGATCCCTCTGTCTCTCTCCCTCCCTCTGTTCTTTGTCTCTGTTCTGTCTCCAGCTTTGGACTGGGTCTATATCTGCAGGCTGTATCTTTGTTGTCCAT